>NC_082699.1:49140917-49273417 GCF_949987515.2 Delphinus delphis
TTTGTGCTGAATGGAACTTCAGGTAGCAAAGGTAACGTGAGAAATCAGCCATGTGACATCTTTGGTCTTAATAAAGCCAAGCTCTTGAAACCTTGTGGGATACTACACTCCACGTTTAGAACTTATTCATATTTTTTTTAATTAATGAAATATGGAATGGAATATCCATATTTATCACTTCCCAAAACTCCTCCAACTTCATGAGATTTGCTTATTATCTGGTTATATATTTTGTTATATATACAATTTGGTTATTTATTTAGTATATATTATTTGGTTACATACTCACGTATGAAAAACAACATTGAGTATTATATTTTTCATAGTATTTGGGAGATTGTTTTGCACAGTAAATGGAAATTTAGATAAGTTTGTTTCAAAATTCTTTTTAGCCTTTGAATGCTTACAGGGAAAAAATAGGCAACACACTTACAGTGCATTTTTTTAAAAAAATTAGAGGATGTCTTTCTTGGGTTCACGCATTTTGTGATTGCTAAAGTCTATGCAACTGAGTTTGAGATGAAGGTCTTTCATCTGCCAGGACAGTAGCGAGAATTTTTTCCTTTTTGTATTGTTGAGAATCCTGAAAGCTTTTTTCCTGACTACTCAGATGGGAGCAGCAGAAAGGGGGCTAGAAGTGCCAATGGCAGTGAAACTGTGGAAGATTAGCACACTTCTTTTGATGAAAGGTGACTTCCCAGAGGGCTGGAGAATAAACATGTGGGCGGAAGTGCTGGTTTGGAGAAAAGGCACTGAAGTAAATGAGAGGAGTTTTCCACTGAAGTCGAGTTCAGGGCTCAGAACTCTGAACCTGCACAGCCTGTCCAATTCATTGCTCATTCTCCATCTATTTCAGTAAAAGCATCATGGAATAGCCCTCTTGCCAACTACTGTATTATTCATAAAACCTTGTATGAAAAGATTGTTTGCAATACCTAAAATGTTTATTAGAAGCTGGCAGGTTAAACATTTTTCTGTTTTATTTCTAAAATTCCTCATGAAGTAAAATATTTTTATCCTACCCCTCCCTTTTTTGCTGTTTAGTGTTACAATTTTTTGAAAAGGGCTGAATTATATTTTAACCTTTTTGGCAGCTGAAAATAATGACTTTACAAATGAAAAATTATTATTTTTAAATATTGAGAAATTCTAAATTATAATACTGTTTAGGAGTGTACTCTGAACTAATTATAGAGATTACTCTCAATGTTTTTAAGGTTAGTTCTGGAACTATAGAGTTATTCATTCTCTTTAAAATTTTAAACTTTATTTTTTTCTAAATTTTCTAAAAATGACTCCTGTATATCCTCAACAGAGTATGTTTTATCACATATATCCTAACAACCAAAAGAAATATTTTAGAGAAAGTAAGTTACTTCCTTCTAAATTCTGGCTCTGAATACACGAAGAAAAAGGCAAGCAGGGAGTTTAGTGTTGTGCATAGATGCCTTCTTCCTCCTCTGGTGTTAAAAGCACCGAGTAGCCTGGTTTTGATAGAGTTAAGTAAACTAAAGAAAACCCCCCTGCCCCCAGCCCTCTATCTCCTAGTACTTTTCAGTCCAACAATCATTTCTTCTCATAGAGTAAGATAAGTTTTCATGTGTTTGTGTTTGATGGATTAACAACAGAAAATTAAGGAATTTTACAAAAATTCCAACTTGGCAAATAGTAGCAGCTCTTATCATGCGGAGGCCTGATAAAACCCTCCGATAAAGCTGGGGAGACTAGTCTGGACAATGTCCTGAAAAGTACTAGGTATCTGACAGTGGCCTGTATCTCACCACTTGAGTTGGGATGATCAGTTAAATGCAAACACCACATTGGATTACAGAGCTGTTATTCGAGACTCTATGTTCCTGTCTTTAAAGGTGGGACATTGGTTACGATAAGGGGCAAGCATATGGCTGTAAAAACTGTGTTATTGGGGCTGTGCTCTTTCCCCTTACGAATTTTGACTCAAAGCAAATGACCCTTTTGGGGAAGGGGAAGTATGATGGAATAAATAATACCACTCGTAACTTGGGACAGGGAAGCACTGGGACCTAATCTAGGCAAGACAGTGCTTCACACTGTAATCCTTAGAAATTATCAGCCATTTAATAGTTGTTACCATGTTATCTGACCTATATAGAAAAAATTTTAAATATCTTAATGTTCCTTTTTTGGGAGCTGGGGGATTTCCATACTAGGCATACGATGAGAATAGGGTGTTTCTTAAAGAAGGAAGCGCAAAACAGCTATATGAATAATAGTACCTATACCTTTACAGTCTCTGGTTTAGGGTTTTTTTTTCCTTCCATTGATATCAGCACCCAGGGCTGTCTAGTTTCTTCTCTAAAGGTCTAGATCCCCAAATCACCTTAACCTTGAATTATTATTTGTTTTAAATACATAACTGTCTGGTCTGAGTTAAATCATATATGTGCTCTGAGTAGGAGCAGTTGCATACAAAGTAACTATTTATATGTTTTATTTCATTCATCTATTCATTAATTTAACACTTATTATTAAAGAGATGTCAGTTGTGGTTGTAGACACTGAAGATATTTCAATGTACTTGAAATAGACACTGATCTTGTTATCCCAGAGATTATATTCTGGTGGGAATTACAAAGAAATAAATGGGCAACTACTGTATAGTAGGTAATTAGCAATAATATTATGAGTGATAAAGGAGGAAATATAGTATACTAGAAGAATACCTAATATATATTTGGGGATAAAAAATAGAAATGTTATCTAAGGGGGGAGGCCTGTAGAATAAATAGGAACAAATTAGATTAAGAGTATTTGTGAGCTGGGAGGGGTTCTGGGGTGTGTGTGTGTGTGTGTGTGTGTGTGTGTGTGTGTGTGTGTGTGTGTGTGTGTGTGTGTGTGTGTGTGTATCTGTGTGTGTGTTGGGGGTGGCAGAAGATTTAGAACATAATTAATGTGCAAAGTCCTAGAGGCAGAAAAGAACGTGGTAAACTTCAAGAACCGTTGGGTTGTCCAATAGGTTTAAATTACTTTTAGGTCAGTTTAAAAATATTTCGGTGAGATACTAAATCATCAGCCCAGTTCACTTCAAAATAGACTGCAGATTATTTCCATGTGATTTTTAATTTTGTTTTCATTAACCCATGGTACTTCTTCTAAATGTTGTCAAAAGAGATTAGAACTAGAAATAATTCTCCCCCAACTTCTTTTTTCTGCCATTTCCTATTTTTTAGAGAAATTTATGCAACTGAGTTGTTTAAAATCATTAGAGGCCTCTCTGGAAGTTGCTGGATCTCTTTATTGTGATTGATCCAGTATCAAAGCATATTTGAACATTTCTGGCCTTATTAAATAATGCGTTTGGCTTTCAGGACATAATTTTTTTTCCATTTGAGCAGACATAGAAAATAAGAAAAATATCCCTGCCCTCAGGGAGTTTACAATCTAATTAAAGGCTTAAGCAGAACAGATAAAATTATTTTGAGGATTGTGTACAGAGGTGAAGGCTGTAGTCTTAACACTCTTAGAGATGAATGGCCCATATGTGGAATAAAAGTGAGGATGACACCTCACAGCACTAAAATAAAGGACTGCTTTAGCTATAAGCAAAGAACTGCCCTTTGTTTTAAACTTAGAGCCGTGGACCTTTAACTGTGTTAAATTTGACATAAGAATAGTCAAAATGCCTTCTACTTGAGAATGCATGCCCAAAACTTTTTTTCTATGACAAAACCAAGGAAAAAATGACATATAGTTACTGTGCCCCTTACCTTGTAAAAGTACTACAGGTACAGCATCATCCAAAAAGAAATTGCTGACAAGTGTCTTTTCAGGTTTCCATATGGAGCATTTCTATAAAGCACAAATAATAATGGAACTATTCCACAGTGTTAAAATTACAAACCAGGAAGTGTAGACTAGTCATACGGATTTAAAAAGGAATCCTTTCCTTTCCATAAAAAGGGAGTATTCTTGGAAATCATGGATTTTGCCGTACCAGAAACAGAGTTTTCCAACCTTGACACTACTGACATTTCGGACCAGATGATCTTCGGTATGGGGGCTGTCGTGTGCATTGTAAGATGTAGGGCAGCACCCTGGCCTCTATCTACTAGATACCAGTAGCATGCCCCCAGTTGTGACAATCAGAAATGTCCCTAGACATTGCCAAATGTCCCCGGAGGGGGGGGTGCAAAATTGCCCCCATTTGAGAACCACTGGAATAGAATATTATTAAGAGATTAGTAGTGTGGTTTACAAAAACGCAAGACCACCACAGAAAACATTAAGGAAAATCTACACATTTTTTTTTTAGCTCTTATTGTTGATCTTTTTTGCTTGTTTGTTTTACTGGCTATTAAACCCTTATGTTTGGTGATAATATATGCGTTTGGAGGAAATTGACATATTGGTTGAACTTGAAAAATACACTTACGTTCTTACCTATATAAGCAAGAAAAGAATTGAAATAAAAATACACTAGGTAATATTTGAGCTCAGGATTAATCTTACATGCATCAGGCAGAGACATGAATTCTCTTAAGATAGCCAACTCAGTTTCTGGTGTGGCAAAATCCATGATCACCCAAGAATACTCCCTTTGTATGGAAAGGAAAGGATTCCTATGGTAAATGTAGGGGGCATAGAGTGATTGGCACATAAAGGATTTTTCTTCTTTCAATAATCTTTTCCAAAATAATTTTGAAAGAACATTTTATAGGAAAAATTCATGTTGAAAGAAAAGAGGGTGCTTTGATTTCCCTTCTGCCTTCTTCCAGACAGAAAGCAAGCAGGTCATTACACAAGACTCTTCAGGTTGACCCTTTGGTGCCTGGGGTAACTTCAGTTTAGGGCTCCTGGAGGAGACCTGCGTGTTGGGTCAGACTTCAGTCTCAGTGCAAGTGATGATGCTGGAATCAAACTTTCAATCTTTTCTAAATTTCTTTTTTATTGGCAACCGGAATGGCCTACTTTATTCTTTTGCAGTAGGGTCTTCCATTGGGCATTTGTTTTGTTGACATGTGAATGCTCTTTTGTCAAAGATTAACCACACTGCCTCCACACAGGCAGGATGCCATTTAAGATAGTTCTTTACTAAATTCTTCAAGTAAGGATGTATGTCAGGCAAGTCAGGGGGCAAGTTAAGGTGACAGCTGCTGATAGGTAGGCTTGGGGGCTCCCTCCTTGTTGACCTGTTGAGAACATGGTCACAGACTGAAGTAGGGAAAATGCCTGATCCATAGTGCACACAGCTGTATGAGATTTAAGGATGCCTAATCCCATTATGTTTTAAAACGTTTAGTAGCTCAAAATGGGTTATACAAAGCAGTTAGTCTGGAGAGTCACCTGAAAGGTGAAAGCTCAGTGAAGGGGGAAAAGCAACCCTCATAGGTCTTAGAATCCAGACTCCATGGACTGCCCTCTACCTCTGTTATTCAGTCCTACTTGACAATTTCCCATCAGTATTTATGTAAGGATTTTTGGTGCCATTAAGTTACAACAGACTGTCATTTGATCATGGTTTGAGTGACTGTCAGAAACAGTCCATTAAAAATGACAGTCCGAAATTTTGCCGTATCATCCAGACTTAAAAATGCATATAGCAATAATTTTCCTAAGCCTCAACAAAGAGACAACCTTGGCAATAGCTACCAGCCATATGGCAGTATTTTCTATACAATCAGAAAAAGTAACTTTCGCATACAATTTCATCTCCTTTGCCAACAAAGCTCACAAAACCTAAAGTTAAGGAAAGCTAAGGATTTGTTTAACATAGAGATTTGAATTTAGAACAAGCAGACTGTTGGAGATGTTTGTGATATATTTCGGTTCATGTACATAGTACTTCTCTGTTGTCTAAATCACCTATATTTGACCTTGTCATCTCTACTACTAGCTTCGTTTTGTGTTTTTCCTTCACGGTCATATTATTTACTTTACTCTTTCTTTTCTTACTTTTCCCACTCGGCCATTCATAATCTTCCCGTTCTTGGCGCTTTCTCTTTAACTCAACTTCTGATTCATTTTGTTTACAACTATGTTACCTGTCCCCTTCTTTTTCTAATTAGCTTCTAAGTGGCTGTCTTCTACCCACTTTTATTATTTTCCCTTGGTTTTCCTTGAACTAGCCTGATGCTCCAACATGTACTTTGGTTGTATGCTCCATTCCTAGCTCTGTTAGTGAGGGGTTATTTTTTGTCTCTGATGAGCTACATTTTAATTCAGCTTCCTGTGATGTCATCGTGATGCGTCGAGTCTAAGAAACCCCTCCAGCGTGTTCCAGCTATATCAAGTTAGTGTCCTTCTTCTGTTGCAGGTAGGAGACCCGTGCAGGATATTAATCACAATATTCACAGCTGAGATGCATAGGTGTCATAGAGCAGACAACCTGTGTTCATAAGACAATTTTATCACTTATATTTCAATGCCTCTGTTTTGAGTCACACATCTATAAAAAATGCTTTGTGTATTCCATTCTTAGGATGCTGTATCAGTTTACTTCAAGTACTGAGAAATGGTTTTGGGGGCCATAGATAAGACCAAAGGTGTTTTTGAGTTAGAGATTTAATTTGAAGGAGAGAGATGTTCGTATCCCAAACTTTAAGAGTCCTCTGTAATGGACAGCTTTTACGATAGGTTGGAACAGTACCTTGAAGAAATTCATGTAACAATATAAGAAAAAAACATGTATCTACGCATACACACACAGGCACACACAGAAAAAGTCAATGGAAACGTAGCTAACCTTTACCAACACCCACTCAATCACTTTACGCAGACATGAGGTGCACTTTAGAAATAAGCATATCAGTCTTGAAAGACTTTAGTTGTGCCATAGTATTAGTAGCTTGGGACCTATCCAGGAAAATAAAAATAGGAGGGATTAGAGGGATAATGCAAGGTTATTATAAGTATTTATCAGCTATGGGTAGATAAGTTAGTGGGGTAACAATCACCCCTGTTCTCTTAAAATAGCCTCAGTTTTCAGACTTAACTCCCCACTAAGGCTCAGAGCCTTAGCTGAATGTTCTCAGATAAAGAAAAAAGTAAATATAGGTTATGAATCAGTGGGCTGATTCTGACGTTCTTTCTTCTCTGTGGTGGCCACAAACTGGGTTGTAAACAATAAAGTTTATATATTCATGAGATGAAACTTTGGAAACTTCTTAGAACCGTATAACATTCTCCTTGAATTAATTATTTGGGGGAAAAAAAAAAAGCAGCAACAACAAAAACCAAGTGACACCTAATGTTAAGAAAAGATTTTGCTTTAGAAGTTGGATTACTTAAGCATTTTTATTCATGATGGCTTTTTTAAGTCACAAAATGTGTTTGTCAAACATAGGGTTTAATATAGTTCTTTAAAAATATAACACTTTTTCATTCTTACAACTCTGGTGCTTACAAAGATAGTTCTGTAAATATAGCTTTTAATTAACACATTGAAAATGTTAATGTTGAGTCTTTAATACAATTTTAAATTTGTATGCAAGAAAAATCAAATAAATCAAATAAATGCTAAATTTTCACATTATAAAAATTGTACTTAAAGTCATTTTATATTTATATTATTTGATAAAGCTCAGAAATTGGATTATCTTAATGAATCTGAAAGTATGCAGGAAAAATAGTCATACTCCTGTTGCTGAGTAGAAAGGCAATTTATGAAGCTGTACAAAAAAATAACCCAGGAATATTATCATTTATTAGGTTTCCATAGTAAGAATGTAAGTAATATTTTTAAAGTCCTCCAACACCTGTATCAGCATGACATCAACATTGTCCGTTTGCAAAATTAATAACAAGGAAATGGTGAATTTGGTATCCTGAGTCCCCAGAAGTATAATACCATGTCAGCCATTAAAAGGTGAAAATAGAACAGAAAAATAAACCCCAGATAAAGCAGAATTGTTTTGTTTGTTAACTGTGTAAAAGAAAAAATTGAAAAACATTTTTATTCTGTTCTCAAAACACAAGCAGCTTAGCTTTAAAATTTCATCAGATCACTGGTAGGCTTACAAGGCACTACAAAAACCCTCGAAAAATAGAGTTAAATTCCATTTCAAATCACTGTGTGAGCACAGGAAACCTGCAACAAGCCGTTAGTATCATTTGGATAAGAAATAAGGGAGACTCAAAGCAAAAATATCAAAAGGTCAAGAGGATTCTTTACTCTCAGTAATTGCCTTGGAGGCTTTTTTTCTTCTCCTTTTTTTCCTCCTGATACATTGTTTTTAAAGGATTGTCTGAGATGTGAAAATATAAAAATGCAATCATAATAAGAATTCAAAAATCATCTGGGAAAGTGAAAGGATTCTCCTATTTCTCATTTGGCTATTGAAGAGTGGCCAAATCGACAGGCCATTCTTGAATCCCCAAAGTCTTTCACATTTTGGTACAATTTTATTTGATTTAAAATACATTTTCCCAGTTTAAAAATGTTAACTATCTCATAGTGCAATTGAAACTTGCCTTGTGTCAAAAACAGGAAATTCTAAGGAGAAATAGACTGTGGATATATGTCAGATGTTTCTCTTCTTTTTTTTCCCCCCTCACTTCCTTTTTTAGACACACAAAACCCATAAGCACACACATATATTAATATATATAATATATGCAGATATTGATGGAATTCTGTGAGTTGAAAGAGGAGGAAGATGTCTTGAAGGATCCATATCTCTCCCAGCAGATTTGTGCTATTATCACTGAAATGTGGCCTTCAGTCTTGAAACAGTTAAAAGAGTTCTACGGCCACAAAAGAAGAGATGTCTTCAGAATTATCTCCTGCCTCACATTTGCTCTTAGGCAAGCAGTTTAAAAAAGCCCAGTGATTGAGCCAGTGATCCAATTTGAAATGCAGAAATGATTAGAGCTGCTTGCCTCATTTCATATCGAAATTCTCTGATTTATGACAGGGCTGCAGCCAAGATCTATCTCCAAAGGGAATTAGTGTGCAAGTTTGCATATTTTTGTTATTTAGGTTTCTGATAGCAGCTGCTAGCTAGAAATACTGAGCTGGGAGGTGGTGGGGCAAGGATTTTCAGCCACTGGAGCAAATGAAAGATAAGAGCCTTCTGTTTAGGACATCGAGACCCCTTGACCAGCGTGTATCTGTGTTACATATGCTCCTTATACGTGTGTACATTTAAGAACTTGCTAATAGTGTAGACGTGAGAGTGTATGTATACATAAATTGTGAGGTTCAGGGAGCCCAAGAATGTATTGGAATGGTTAATTCTAGTAATGTAGAAAAGAATTACCAAAATTCTGTCTCCATGTTTTAACTAGTGGAATTTTAATGAGGCATAATACTTCAATCATGTGACTGACCTGTGGGGCAGAGTATAGAACATATAATGAAACAGAAATAGAATTCTGAAAAAAAAATTATTACCTTATCTGGAATTTACATGAAGTGTTAACAGGAAATTATGCAGCGGTTATAAATGAAAAATATGGGATTTAATGTACTTATTAATAAAGATTTGTTACATACATGATACCAGTGTCCCAAATCTGCTGTCCGCAGCCGTCCCCAATTTCTAATGTTTCTGTCCTCTGATGCCTCATTTAGAGTCATCTTTATTACCATGAAGCTAATGCCAGTTTCTCTTCAGTGAGTATTCCATTCCAAGAAAAAAAAAAAGGGAAATATCTTTGTGCACAAGTCGAGGGGTGCAGACTTTCTATCAGTTACATTAAAAGATTAAACAGGCACACACAATACATATTTGCAGACAACTTTGTTAGGTTGGGCTAGTGCTTTCCTTGAATTTGTAGATCGTAATCATTGCTGGCAAAAAATTGTGGTTTCTTCAAGTAAAAAATTCCCTGGAAAGAAAGATGTGCAACTGTCAGTCTACGTTAGGCACTGCACGGAGCAAAGAAATCATTGTGGGAAAGTTTATTACCCTCGCTTGTCTCAGGCTCCATATGGAGTCATCGTGGCCTCGAGTCTCAGCACTGCTGCTCGGCTGACCTTACTATAACGCAGCTGGGATTCTAGGTATTAAAACCGCTCTCATATTTCACTGAGTATTCTCCAGGGGACCCAGGGTTACTGTGGTAAAAACTTTAAATTTTGATTATCTTGTTCGTTGACGAAGAATGCAGTGAGATCTTTAAACTACAATGTCTGAGTTACTCCTTTTAAATCAGCCCATCACTTCTGTTATGGGGCTCTTTGACTTCCACTGTCCATTTCAGGACAGTAACCCTTCGTTCGGTCGATGCCTCTTGCCTTTAGGAAAGAAATTGTACTGGTAGCTCAAAAAATTAATTTCTAGAAGATTCTTCACTCCGGAAGTGTCTGGCAATAAATTTTAACTTGATCATACCCTTTAAAACAAAAAATGAAGTTTTCTTTAGTATTGTAGCGTTTTCTTATGACTTAAAAAAATTTTAAGACCATATTGAGGATGTATTATTATAAATCACTTTGTTCTGAATTGCAAAAGCTCACAGTTCTAACTTCCAGTAAGTCATTTTATTCACAACCTAAATATTAATAGTAGATATTTTTAGTGCCAAGGACTGAGCTAAGTGTCTTGTTGTTTTATACATTCACAACTCTCTGACGCTGATCTAGTTCATCCATTTTAGAGATGAAACTGAGGTTTCAGTTACTCCTCCAAAAGCACTCAGTTAATGAGTGCAAATCCTATAGTTGAACTCTGGTCTGACTTAAAAGTTCTTAACTACTTTAACTATTGTACTGCCTTCCTACAGTCCCATTCTAATAATGGCCCTCGTCAACACTCAACGTTAATCATGATTCACTCATGGAGTCTTACCCATATTCAACAAACACTTTTTGAATCCGCGTCACGGGTCAGGCACTGTACAAGGGACTAAGGAGAGACGAATGATTGAGATTTAGTCTCTCCCCTCAAGAAGCTCAGTCTGATGAAAGCAACAGATATGTAAACATATAACTGTAGTATAGTGAAATGATTTCTGATGGAAGCACATACAAGAAATTATTTCTTTAAAACAAAAAAACAATAAACAACAGAAACAACCTCTGGCTAACTGAGGCAGAAACAGAATTTATGGAGAAGATATGGGGGCGTTCACAGAAACAGAGCAAGGTCAAAGAACCAGGTTAAAAAAGGGACAAGAATCAGGGCTACTTGAGGCTGGGAGGTGTCTAATCGTGGGAGCCACTGTACAGTCTTATCAAGGCACTTCTGTAGGCAAGAATGAGCTCCAAGTTTTGGCCTTTTTCTTTCTTTGTTCAGGATTTAGGTTTAGGAAGGGAAGTACCCTATCAGTCTAGCCTGGGTCACATCTCTGCCACTTGGCTAGGTAGGGAATGGCCCCTAGATTAATACTCCAGTGTGTGTGTCCAGTGGAGGTATCACCCCAAAAGACACAGGAAGGTATTATCAAAAGGAACTGGACCAGATGCTGGCCAGCCATAAAATAGAAATTATCCCCTAAGGGTAAGTCTGAAGATGAAACATTTAACTGTCTCAAGTGCCCAAGGAAAGCTTCTAGAGGGCAATTTTCAGAAAACTTTTGAAGGATGAATTTGCTCAGCAAATAAATTAGGGATGTAAATTCCAGGGAAAAGCAAAAGCATATACAAAGGCATGAAGCAAACAAGTGTTGTGGGGGAAATGTAAGCAATTTGGGATGAAGTAAGGCTAATAACGAGGGTAAAAAGAAAAGACTAGGCTCCAGGTTATGTGAAACTTGCCATGCCAGACTGCAAAATCTGGACGTTATTTTCTCTTCAATGGGCTAGAGAATATTAAATATGGTGAACATTTTGCCAAATTTTGAAAAATCAACTTCATGGCTAAGACCATCTCTTTTATTGGCTTTAGCCACTGGGTGGGCACATAATTTTTTCTTACACCTCTTTAATCTATGTATTCTTCATGCTTAAATCCCAAGGGAGAACTGTGTAATACTACTATCCCATAATTTGTTTCCAAAATTATCCAGAATCTATGTGTATTTTTAAAGAAGCTGAACTGAAAGGGAAGCAAAGCAAGCAAAATTAGCTGGTATCTTACTTTTGTCTGAAAGGAAAACAAGAAAATGACGAGTTGTGTGATAAAATTGACCAAGAGGAGTGAAGCATTTTGGTATTTAGTGGACACTAATTCTGTGTATCCTTTAAACACTTATGGCAAATAGTGGTATCGATGTCAGAACAGAAGAGCAGGTTGTAAATTGTATGAGTGAAAACATGTTTGGATTACTGTTGGTTACATGCCTAGACTAGTTAGAGTAAAAGGAATAGAAATAAATGAAGAGAAATCATCAAGAGAGAAAACAAAACAGTTGATAAAAATCGGAGAAAGAGCAAAGGAGTTTTCTTTCATTCTCCTTTTCTTTCAGTCTCTGCATTTTTCTTAAAAAAAGAGAGAAGGAGAAAGAGAAAGAAAAGAAACCCATTTATAATAAAGGTTACATCTTCCTTATTAGCACTATGCCCACTGCAGAGAGATTTGCAAGCTCCCTAACCATTCTGGTATGCCATATGTAGGGAAAGAAGGTATTCTACTTTTCCTCTGAAAACCTTTTCAAGTTTAGCATCAATCCTAAAGCTTCTAGAAGTTTCTTGGTTAATTTGGGATCCAAAGCTTCTCTTGCATAGCAGGGGTGAGAAAAGAGCTTGGGATAGTTAAATTATTTCTTTCCTAAAAGCGTTTGATTCATCATCATATACAGTAACTCAGGACAGAGGAGATCTCTGTGTATTAGACCTTGATCTGCTTTTTTTGTGCATGTGATTATGAGATTCTCAAGTAGATAAAGGATCTCTGTACCTGTCTCTCCCCAGTTGCTTTATCTCTAAAACCTCAGTTAAGCAAGGTAGCATCTATGGTGATTTTCAGCATATAGCACTAGGAAAGGAACAGACATACTCCCTGCCTTGCTTCTTGTTTCTTACTCTAGAAGTTTAGTTAATGATATTGTTCTTTAAAAAGTAGAAGTCAGGGACTTCCCTGGTGGTCCAATGGTCAAGACTTCGCCTTCCAATGTAGTGGGTGTGGGTTCAATCCCTGGTCAGGGAGCTAAGATCCCACATGCCTCGCAGCCAAAAAAATCAAAACATAAAACAGAAGCAATATTGTAACAAATTCAATAAAGACTTAAAAAAATAAAATAAAAACTGGAATTCAAATGGTACATTGAAATATTTCTATTTTTCAGGCTTATATATTTGTGCTTCCATTTCCCAAGATGGCTCTTTGGTATAATGGCTGCATCCTTAGCATTACCCAGTATATATGAAAGTTGCATCCTGGTATCTGTGATAGAAGGGGCATTATTAATAGATGCTGAATTTTTGGTTTAAGTTGAATGTTAGGGCCCTGTTATGCCTAGGCTCTGTTTAGCATCTCTGAAAATCAGGAAGAAACCTTTGGATTGGCAGAAATTGACACGTAAGTTTTAAAAACCTTATTTTGTTTTCTGTGTATATTTCTAATCATCTTGAAAATTCATATAATTTGGCTAAAAGTAGTGTCAGATGCTGAAACATTTCTACTTATTAAAAACTGGATATGAGATGATATGTTTTAAATATTTGTCATTTAGAAGGTTTTGTGTATGTGTGTGTGTGAATGAGAGAAAGAGAACAGACAGACTTCTCATCTGTGTGATTTTCTCATACACATACTAGGTTTATCCTCATTGACACTAGATGAAAGCACAGCTGTGTATGAAGTAATGACTGTGATAGAAGAGTAAAGAGAAAAATTGTGGGGTTTTTTTACGTTTAAGCCATTTCCAACTTTTCTTGTTTTTCTTTCTATTCAATACAGATAAATATTCTAATAACAATGATACAGGTATCAACCTATCTTAATTTAATAATAAAAGGATAGCATAGTAATATATTTGAGTTATCCTTATCCTAAGTTAGTAAGAAAATCTCTATGTACTACAGCATCTTTTAAATGGTCTCCTATTTAATTTTTCCCGTGAATAGTGTCTTTCATTTGGGAATGGTAGTGAATCAAATTCCTCCTAGCACTGTTGCACTATCACTACATTATAGAAGACTATTAATGAGGATAAATATTAAATTTGAATAGATATTGCAGGTGTTGGACATCAGATAACTCCAAAGGATTAAATTCTACAGAGGATCATTATTTAAGTTCTTTCCAGCCCTGTTGTTCTGCTGCATAAAACTTACTTTAGTACCTCTCTGGACTGTTATAACATCTGTTGTTCTTGGGAAAAAGGTGGGATTTTTTGTTGTTTTTGCTTCTTTTTGGTCAGAAATGGCTGTGTTGTTCTTCAGTGTTGGTCCAGAATGCCTTGCAGGGAGTAAGCTGTGTTCTTCTCGTGTTCTGACTAATTAATTCCCGTGAGATCCACCCCTTACAGCCAGACTCACTCATTCCCAGTCCAGCAGTGGGAAGGACTGCCTTTGGGAAGGTCACTTGAGAAAGCTGTACTACACACACATGAGCATCATGTAAATAAAAAAGAAGGTGAATGACAAGATAGTTAACATCAGGGAAGTTTTATAGGAGAGAGAAATGATTGCAATGATTGCTGTTATTCCTATAAAGGGCTTTTTAGAATATGCGCTTGCCAAGTTATAGTTGTAGTCTGAGCTTTGCTCCATCAGGTTGTTTAAGTGTGATTAAATTTTACTGACCTGGTAGATTTTTTTAAATTAACTTTTGGGAAAATTATCAATTCTTCCCTTCATCTCCCTTCAAAAATAAAATAATTCCATATATGTCCACAAAAGTATCTTACCTCACCTTCCAGCTTCTCATATTAAATAAACTCTAGTTTTATTTCCAGAAAGCCGATTTTCTACACCTTCCTCCTTTTTCCTACATCTGCCTTATAAAAGAATTGGTTCTAATTTCTTGGGACTGACCAAGAAAGATAATGAAGTCCTTTCAGAAACCCTTTATGTGTGAAACCCTGGAGAAAAACCCTAGAGCCTTCTTACTTCTAGCAACCAATTACTATATACAAAAAACTTTCCCCAATTATGAAGTCCACTAACGCATCCAACACAGACTGAATTTCACAAACTCTGCTGCAGAAGCGGCATTCACATAATTAACAGGAAGACACTGCATGTGGCCAGACCTTCTGCTAATTGATTAAATGAGTCTATTCCTGAATCAGATTCTAATCACACCAGCGGAGTGCTGTGGAGCGTCGCATTTCTAACAGAATTTGCAGAAATCCAAAATGTGCACCTACAAACACATCCAGAATACGCCACGGAGAGCTGCTTCCAAACTGAACCAAGGGCGCAATAAAAAATAAAAATGGCCACACTGCTCTCTTGAAATGCCACTCTCCCCAGTGGGCTTTCTTTAGCCTTCCCACTTCTATTTGATCCTTGTCCTTCTGTGATTTATTTCCAACCTAAATGATACAAAACATGCCATACTTTGGTCCTGGCTTCGTGATTATTTTAGTTAGCAAGTGCTAGAAAGTTTGCCTGCCGTTTTCCTAGTAAAACACAAGACCTCCTGCTTGTCAGTTTTTCTTTTCTTTTTTTCTTTTCTTTTCTTTCATTCTTCTTTTTTTTTTTTTTTTTTTAAGAAGGCTGTGGTGTTCCCTAAGGGTTGTGAGAGAAGTTCATCCCATTGAACTGGTCAGCAAGATATCATTAGCTCGTTGTGTACATGAAATCCAGGGGTTAGAGCACCAAGCGTCACAAGCCAGTTTCTTTACCTCCTTGAGCTGATCAGAGGATCAGAGTATCAAGGAAGGATTAGCACTGACTTGGGATTTGTGTGATTGGTTAATTTATTGCGGCAATGGCAGGCCTTTCATCTATGGCAACATTTAATCAGCACAGCCATGGAGGCTATTACCGGTTCGCTCCTTTCTCAAGTCATCCAGGGCTGCACCATCAGCCCTATCACAACTCCCCTGAAATTTCCAAATTATCTGGAACAGGCTTTAGCCTCACAGTAATAAAAATTAGAAGAGATTCCTGATAGTACTGGTGGAAAAGGCTTTCACTTGCACAGGGCAAATTATAAATAGTATGAACGTGCACTTTAAAAAAAAAAAAAAATTCTCCACCTCTTAAGAGATGTGCAGGACTTATCACCCCTGCTCTGATCCAAATCCTCATGGTTGAAAATTTATATTAGATTTTATCAGAGAGGCCTAAGTCTAGAAAAATCAATGAAGGTTATCTTTTATGTTGCAGGAACTTGTGGAAATATTGATTTTCATTTTATAGTGAATTTGGAGCATGAGTTGGTAATCACTGCTGAGCCGACCACAATGTTTGCCTACTGTATCTTTTACTGAGTTTTGCTCAAGTATTTAAGATAGTATATTCCTGGTGATTTTAGTCTACAGTGTGAAGACAGATGTTCCTAAAACACAAAGTTGTGCTTGATAATAAAAAATACACGCAAAAGCTTTCTATTTACAATCATGAGTTCAGTGTTTTGAGACTACAGTCTGTCTGTTAATGGTGAATTTGGGAATTCAAATACTCTGAAATTTTTGTAAGATGACTTCCTTTGTGTTTCCCTCAAGTTTATCGACCAGGAGAGAGATTTTTACAAAGTAAAGAAAAACTGCACATGTACCAAAAGAAATGATTTGAAACACTGAGGTTCTACTGAATGAAGGGGGGGATTTCATTTTTTTCAGCTTATTAGTATGTCTTGGTAAATGACAAATATTAGTCCAAACGTCCCCGTCATAGTATTTTTCGAAGTTTTTATTCTCTTGAATTCACTCATTCATTTCATTCTTCCTTCTTTTGTTTAACTTAAACTGTTTTATAGTTGATGTAAGCTAAACAGATTTAGGGGATGATTGCTCATTTTCCTTTTTTTTTAAAATGTTGAAACCATATTTATACCTCATTTGTTAACTATTTTTGTAGAACTGGAGTATGTTATGTTGTGTTATTGCAGTTTATTTATAACGTGTATCTGAGGTTTTATAGCAATAGTCTTAATAAGTTGAGAAACTTGTTTATAAGTAATACCTCTAGTATAGGCTCGGGAATCCTTTCCAGTGGCTAAATCTTTCAGACTTTAGTATGATTGTTGCAGTATTTTGTCAGATTTTCTGAGAAAATAATGCCTTTTAACCTGCACTATGGATATTTAAAAATGATAGTAAATTTAGATATATTCTTGTATTTTGTTTTGTGCTAAGTACCAGATAATCATTTGGTATTCAGCTTTACTCTTCTCCTCTCAGCCCAGCAGAGTTCGGTGACAAGCTCTCCTGGGTTCCACGGGTGAGCCGTCTTCCCTCTCTCACTCGCAGTTATTTTCCTGAACTTACCCTTGGCAGCCAGCAAAGTATCATTTCTCTCAATCACCACCTAAAGCCGTGCTCCATACTGAAAGGCTCCAGGGAATAGCCAGCAGTCTTCTTATTTCTCTGAACATACCCAAAAGATGTCTAGGCCAAGGAATTCATAAGATAGCGTATGAAAACACTGAGCCCAGTAGCTGGCGCGTGGTAGGGCCCTCAGATGGCAGTTAGTAGTTCCATGATTGCTTGGGAAAGTCTGTAAGAGCACTCCAGGGAATTCATCACCTGTTCCCTGGGCTTGTTACCTAACTGGATTTGGACATGTCTATTCATGGCCAACCTTAGGTATAATGATGACAAAATTGTTACTTTTTTAACTCCCTGTGCCTCTTTATCCTTCTTTCCCGATGTCTTATGCCCTCACCCTTCCTTACTCTTCAATTCTGAATTACAGCAAATGCATCTGAAAGTAAACATAACGGCATAACTCATGTTTGGATGTAGCTGTATCCCCATTCCTATATTTTGTCCCTGCCTATGCTTCTATGTAGGAAATAAAATGTTGGGACTAATAGGTCCTGAAAGGCACAGAGAACTTGGAGAAAGTCACACTGTTGATGGCAGTACCTGGATTTTAGACCTGGGCTGCTCTATTTCACATGTGCATTGATTGAAGTAAATAAGAATGTATCAAGGACCCTTGGGTGCGAGCAATGGAAATGCTACTGAATCAGCTTAAGGAAAAGGGGAAAATTTTTTATCAGAACTGTGAGATGTCTTCTGGAAACCTAGGGGAGGGATTCACGGGGCCTCAAGATATAAATATTAGTAACAAAGATTCACTACCCATCAAGACACCTTCAACGTCTGTTATGGCTTCTGGTTTCTCCCGGTCAGCCCCATTCTCCTTCCTTTCCCTTCCAGCTGCTCCTTCAATGGGGGGAAGCCTCTGATCGTTACAGCTCATAGTTGCACCCACCAGTGATATCTGTCCTGGACTCTTTGGGTTTATCATCAAAAACCCTACAGAGAGACTTATTGTCCTAGCATAAGTGACCATCTCTGGACCAGGGCCAGAAGATAGAGGAGAAGTAGTTTTCAAAAAAGTAGAGATTCTGGGCAATTTCATAAGGGTCCATTACAATTGGAGACAACATAGACTGCCTTCAGAAGGCCTCTCATGCAGAAAAATTATTTATTTTATTCTGTGAATGCAAATTATAAGAAGGTAGATTTTGGTCAATATAAGTGGGAGATGTGCTGCCTTTTAAATAGTGAGTTTGTCTCTTTGTCTAATGACTAGAAATATTACACTTTGGGTAAACAATGCCTTACACAGGTCATTGCTACTGCTTGTATTTCCTACCTGACATACTCTAAAGAGAAGCTTGTGCTAAACTGAACCTGGTCCAGATGAATTTCAAGATTCCAAAATTAAGTTTTCTCTAGTCTACATTCTGATAATGGTTTTATATCAATTGTGTATTCTTAATAATGAATTGGTACATTAAATGGCTCATGCGTATGATATATATGTGTGCATTTGAACATAAATATGTGTGTATATATTATGTATTTGTTTGCCTGTGACAGATTTTACTTTCTTCTGTTAATTTTGACCACAAGCTTGCCACTTGTATGCCATTTGTATGAATATTTGATGTAGCATACCTTAGGCTAAATTTTGATAAAAAAAAATTATTTGACGGGTCGGTGACATATTGGAACCACACAAGTATAGAGACATCCACAGCTTTCTCATTGCCATTGTTGTTGTTTGCCTGAAGCTCACAGTCTAGAAACTTTTAAAATGAAGTCACATTTTATATTATATCCTCCCCAGGTGAGGAATTTATTCTGAGAAGTTTACTGGTAAATTATTTTCAATACACTTTATTTTAGTCTAAGCAACAAACTAAACTTTGTTCGGTTTAGTTTGGGATGCACAGAGAATCACTGTGATTCATTTCATGATACTTTCATTGTAGAGTAGTATGCAACCTCTCTCCAAATGGCAGCTCTTTGCTGCCAGAAATTTTATGGTGTTAGGCAATAGCAAAGGGATTTCATACCAAAAGGTGCTTCAGCTTTGGTTACATCACATAAAATAAAAGTCTTGGCATAGAGCGTTTTACAGTGATGTCATACAAATCTGGAATTACACAGGTTCTTGCTTACAGCATACAGGATGCTCAAATATCTTGTCACTGAGTTCTTAAGAGTGTAAATCTTTATAAACTAACAACTGATTTAGTCTGAGGACAGAATAAAATGTATATCAAGGTTATTAACGTACGGTGGCAAATGGTTCTGCAAAATTAACAATACAGGGAAATAGTGGTAAGGACAAGCATCTTTGGGAATTTATGTGTTTCTCCCCACAAAACATGACTGTTAATTGTTAGTTGTTTTCTTTCTCTAATAGATGAATATGATTAGTCTTACCCAAATTTTCACTCATTGTGATTCTGTAATAGCTCTCATCTCTATATTTAAATATCCATACACTCTGAAAATGTGCAAATTATCATTTTTCAAATCAGAACACACCGGTATGAGTCCTAACTAACACTCATTAGTACTGTGGTATTTGTAAAGTTAATTGACCTCTCTTAACTTTATTTTCCTCATCTGTTTGAAAAAATAAAAGCGGGTACCAGTCCAATTCATATCTGCTTGACTGAGAGGCTTAAGTGAGCCTCATGTACTTAGTCCATCACTCCCTCCTACCTGAAACACTTTTGTCACTTGGTTTCCATGACAGCATGCTCTATTCTTTTCCCCCACCTTACTGGATACACTTTCTCAGTTTCCCTGGCTGAGAATTCAACTTCTAAATGTTGGTAAATACCAGGACTCAATCTTGGTGTTCTCCTTTTCTTTAGACGACTTTATACCCCATGGTTTTAACTGCTGTCAATTAACTGATTGGCAAATTGCCATATTTAAATCTCAACCCCCATCTCTGCTCTGAGCTCCAAACTCATATTTTTAATTGCCTACTTGACAATAAAGATGTAGAGATCAGAACTCTAAACTCTTCTCTGAATCTTCCGTGTCTTGACAAATGTCACCACTATTCACTCAGTTGTTCAGACCCCAAACCTTGGAGTTGTCCTTGATTCTTCTATGTCTTTACTGACTTTCCAAATTCACCCATAAAATCTGATCACCTCTCACCACCTCCACAGTTATCATCCTGGTTCAGGCCACCATCACCTCTCACCAGATGTCATCAACAGCCTTCTAACCCATTTCCTTGTATTCATTCATGTCCCCTAGAGACTGTTCTTCACACGGTAGCCAGAATGGTATTTTAACATGTAAATCACAGTATGGTTTTCCCCAAACCATCCACCTTGGAGTAAAATCTGAACCTTTTACCATTGTCTGCAAATCCCTCACATGATCTGGCCTTTTCTTAGCCCTTGTCCTTCCGCTCTCTGCCTTGGTGACTTCACTGCTACCACATTGGCCTCCTTGCTGTTGTAGAATATACCAGATTCCCACCTTGATGCCTCTGCAGTTGCTCTTCCCTCTGCCTGGAACATTCCACCTCCAGATCTTCACACGACTCACTCCTTGATTTCATTCAGGGACGTGCTCAGACACCCTCCCTGAGGCAAGGCCTTTCTTGACTAACTACTTAAAAAACAAAACAGGACAAAGCAAACACAGTTTTGTCATTGTCTCTGTATCTTGGCTATACCTAAAATTACACTTATTTACCCTTGATGTGTTTATTCTTTTTTGTCCCTAACAAGATCGTGAGTTCCATGAAAACAGATTATCTTTGGTATTTCACCAGGATCTAGGACACACCCCAATAAATAATTGTTGAATGTATGAATGAATGAAATAACATTTTTAATAGATTCTAGCATAGTGTTCGGAGAGTAAAATAAATGTTCGTATATATTCCCTTTCGCATTCTCGTATAAATTACTTGGAAATAACTCCTGTGTAAAGATGTAGTTTGCATAGTCATTTGGCTTAAAACATTAACAATAGTCATGGTCTCTGTTTGGCTTTTTAAGATATTAATGCCACCACAAAGCAGCTAAGATAGTGAAAAAGTTGGACCCAGGTTCAAAGCCTGATTGACCACTCTTTCAGTTGTTAACCATAGATGAGTCAATACATTTCTGAACTCAATTTCATTTCCAAAGAAATGTAGTTAATAATTACCTCAAGGTATTTGCCATAAAGAGAAAATGATACACTTGTTTACCTTATGTGATATTTGAAATAGAGTAGGTACTTAGTAAATATGACTTGGATCTGAAGATAGTAATTCCTTCCAAGTTAATGCTCCCAGCAAATTAAATTAGCAAGTGATCTATGGTTTCATAGTGTCGTTAATATAACTGATAAATAACCCCAGACAGAGGACGGACAGTTGTGTATTCCTAAAAGCTGCCATTGTGCCCTAAGCAGCTATTCTTTGAAAATCCTTTGTAATTAATTTCTGGGTTGATTTGGAGAAGGTATAATTTTCGTAGCTTTTAAGGCTTCTTGAGTATTTCCTGTGAAATAGTTTGTTAATCTGACGAGAGTAAAGATTTGTCATATCAGCCTGAATGGTTTCTCACTCTTATATGAGAAAATGGGTTAAGAAAATTATATTGATTTGTTGAGACTTGTCCAATGCCACACTACATTTATCTTTGTCTAATGCCCTCAATCTTCACAAATATATAAATGAACTTGGTATAACTCAAGTGTTTTTCAGGCATATTTCTTGGCTGCCTAGAACGGTTTTCGCTTCGCGGTTTTACTTTGCATATGAGCACTTCCTTGGTCCTCTCGCAGCTCATGTTGCTCTGAATCATGATTGTTAGAGTCTGCAACAAAGCATGACGTTTTCTCAAATCACCTTGTGTGTCAAGTGACTTGGCCCTTCTGTTTTAAACGCTAACCATTTTTCTAAGTACAATTTCATTTTCTCTTTCTCCCATTAAGCTTCCTTTTTTTAAGAATTTTTAATAAATGTATTTATTTATATTTATTTTTGGCTGCATTGAGTCTTCATGGCTGCACGCAGGCTTTCCCTAGTTGTGGTGAGCAGGGGCTACTCTTTGTTACGGTGCGTGGGCTTCTCGTTGCAGTGGCTTCTCTTGTTGTGGAGCATGGGCTCTAGGCACATGGGCTTCAGTAGTTGTGGCTCATGGGCCGTAGAGCGCAGGCTCAGTAGTTGTGGTGCACGGGCTTGGTTGCTCCGCAGCATGTGGGATCTTCCCGGACTAGGGCTCGAACCCATGTCCCCTGCATTGGCAGGCGGATTCTTAATCACTGTGCCACCAGGGGAGTCCCTTTCTCCCATTAAGCTTCTTGTTTCTCCTCTCACATATTTGTTATTTATATCTAAATAAGTAAACCGAAGACAACAAAAATAAAGTTGGTTGACGTGTGTGGGTGCATGCGAAGACAGAGATGAAACATACCTATCTTTGTTTTTCATGTCTGCTTTTAATTATTATATCTCTGTATCCCAAAAGAGGGCATATTTTATTACATTAATTTCCATGAAACATTTTTTCTAGTCTTGGTCATGTGTTTTATTCATTATTCTTTATATATATATATATATATATGTTTTGATTTTTCAGATCTTATTTTAACTTGGCTTGGTATAGTATGGTGATGGAGAGGTCAGCACTGGAGTCAAAATGTCTGGTCATAAATCTGGACTCTATCACTGTTGCGCTTATGGCTCTGGGCCAATTACTTTACCTTTGTCTGTGCCCTGTTTGACTGATCTTGTGACTGGAGCTATTAATATGACATACGTACATATTTTGTGAATTATTGTGTGAAGTACAAAGCACGAAGGCTGGCATAGAGTAAGCACTCAGTAAACGCTAATTATTACTGTCATTATGTTAATAATAAACTATAACAGGCTGTATTCTCTCTCCTTTTGGAAAATTACATGTCATCTTTTGGTAGCATTCCCATTTGGGCTTAATAGTACCAAATCACAGAATAAGATAGGACAGCTTGAAGAAACCTAGACCAACCCTTATTCTCTAAATAAGGAAACTGAAACTTTGGGAAACAACTTAGCTGATCACACACCCAGTTAGAGAAAGCACTCTTTCTGATATCCCGCTCACAGTTCTTTCCACCTTTTGTTTGGTGGTTGGTTTGTGGTGAAGAGGAGAAAGTAAGTCTTGTCTTTGACGTTTACCCCCTCCAAATTAAACCCAGCTACTCTCCCTGGATTGAGTAAAGCACTCTTTTCATAAGACTATGCTAACTTTCTAATAAATCTAACAAACTTTTCCCGTCTTTAAGATTTCTGCATAGGTCCCTCAGATCTCCTCATACTATTTGGCCTTCTCTCCTCCTCAGCCATCCCTTAGAATTTTTTCTATTGATTTATAGGATTGGCTTGCAAGTGTGATTTTAGAGGGAAAGTGGCCATCTCCCTTTCTTCCTTACAATTCTCCCTTCCTCCAATTGGTTGAGACCTGAAATTTCATGATGAAAATCTTACCCTTTAAACTGAAGACTTGATTGATTGATGAAACGCAGATGCCTCTGGGTGAGAAAGTGCTTTAAAATGTAATAAATTCTGTCTCATATGAATGAAGGATCTGAGAAAACATGAAGGGAACAGAGAAGGACCCTGATATCTCAGAAGGGCACCTCCGTTCGCTGTCACTCTCAGATATTAATATCTCGCATCCCCCAGTTAATTAGTCACTTAGATCCAAAAAATGCTACAAGAGGGAGTGATCGTTGAGAACTGTTAGTTCATTTTTTTTTTTTTCACAGATTCAGGAGGTATAACTCCAAAGAGTTAAATGCATTTGTACAAAGTCACCTGTTTGTGGTACTAGATGGCCTATCTTACCATCTCACTGAGCTGAGCAGTTTCCACCAGGACTGCAAGTCCACTCTGCTGGTCAAAACCTTTCCTAATTTAAGCAAGCCTCCATATTCACTCTCCCTTGTACACCTGAATTGATAGCCAGCTCTAGTGCTTTTGATCTCAACCCCTAAATGAGTTTCTTAACATCTTTTTAGCTATGTGTAGTTAATATCTATTAAATATATATTTAAATATTCTTAAAATCTCTTTTTATCAGTTATTGTTGCATGTTACGTGTTCTTTTACACTTGTGATCATGTTGACTTCAGTTATTATTTCCCAAGAGGAAGATGAACTGCATACTCTGTGTGAATACCAAACCAAAAAGTGTAATTTATTAATGAATCATTTTTTGAGTTCTTCTTATATGATATCATATGCAAAAGTTAAAACATATTTAGGGGGTACAAATGCTAGATAAATAGAAAATTTTTTTTTAATTGATAACTTTAATAGAAATATGTAAATGTACTAGAAGGTTGGGTTTTTATAGAAGTTGTATCTCATTTTGGACATGTTGAATTTGACATAATAGTAAGAAAGAAGAAATATGAATATGTAGTACCTAGGAAGAAATCTGCTTAAAGGAAGATGGGGGATATGGCTATGAGCTGAAGATTTGAGATTTGAAAGCCATTTGATGGAGGTGTTGTTACTTTACAGAATTCAGTGTGAAGAACTAAAACTACAAAGAGCTGAAGTGATTTACGAACATTATCTATTTTAATTAGTTGTAAAGTATTGATGAACTCTCCAGTGTGGAGGACATTGATACTGATGTTGAAATGCCAAAAATCGTAAGGCTAGTTGAAGAGAGCAAGCAGAGGCACATGGAAAAAATATGTAGACAAATGAGATAGAAGCAAATGCAATGACAGGGACACAATGGGGAAAAAAGGCAATTACAAGCAATGTATCAACACGTACAAAATGGCACAATGCAGTTATATTCCAAGGGGACATAGAAGGGTGAACTGAGGGAGGGTGGGAGGTTAGTTGGGAAGTGCTTCCTCAGGGCAGTGACAGCTGAACAGGGTCTGAAGGAAGTGATGGGTATGAATTGGTCGAGAGGAGCAGGCAGGGAATTCAGGATGGAGCGAATGGCTTAGCCAGAAGATGAAGGGAGAAATCAAGCCATGCGTAGGGAATAACAAATGGGCCATTTTGCCTCCAGTCAAAAGACTAGGTGAAAACTAGCAAGACATCCTTCTAGAAAGGTTTGGAGGGGGAGTGATGTGGAGGCAGTGGGAAGTGGGAGTTTATGAAGGACCTTGGATGCTGTACTTTGAAAGGTCCAGACATTTTAATGTAATTTTGTTACAGGACTTAGTTTTCTAAATCTAACTATTAATGAATTTCTAGTGCACAGCCTCCCATTGTCAAAATTACATGGAAACATGTGTTCCTATCCCCCTCTCCCTCACTGTTGAACTCCCTTTTTGTTTAACTGTACAAGGAGAATAGAGTGTGCCTGATGGATATTTGTTCTTGGCTAAAATTCTGCATAAAGCTTTGAAATATTATTCTTCCTAGCAAATGTTAACAGTTGCTAATGTCACTCAAAAATAGTTGAGGAAAATATGTTTGTGAAACATACAGCTTTTACTGTCAAATTATTTCCTGGGTGAAAGGAAAATACAGTAGTACTTTGCTGTTTATTGAATGGGAATCCTTTAATGTTGTCAAGGATTTCATCAAACTGATGCCTCAAGTAAGCAGAAAATCATGTGCCCTCTGTTTTAATGTCTGTTTCCTCGTGGTGAGACAGCCACCCCACTCAGCGGTCCAGATGGGGCTACCACCCATCACAGGCCTCCCAGATAGGGTAACCAGAGCATAACTACTCTGGAGCAATGCAATTATGAATTTCTTGAGGGGGAAAAGGGAGAGATAAGTGCAGGGAAGTCAGCTAACGTGGTACATGGGTAGTTCCAGGCAGCAAAAGGGTTAATCAGATTTTCATTTTAGATAGTCGCCTTAGTAACAATCAGGGAGCCCAGGCTGTATCTTTTCCATTTGTAGGGAATGTTTAGATTTACAGAGTAGCTTAGCTTATTATATACCTGCCTTGATTGCTGGATAAGGCTTGTGATTAAAAACAGAATAAGATTCATTTTTATAATATTGTAAAGTGGAGAAAAACATTAAAAATGATGTCACTGGTGGTCTAGGATTCTGGGAAATTACTGATCTCGGAACTCTAGTGGAGACAGGGCTCCTTGAAAAGTTAAAAATAATGAAGGTCAGTATATTTTGCTTAAATGTTTAATGAAAATGAGTCTCTATTTCCTACTTTTAAGAGAGAATCTGAATCCAGCAAATAACCAGCTAACAACACGATGAGAAATTGGACATCAGCCTCATTTTTATGCCAAATTGCATTAAGGTCTCAGAGATGCATTTGTTTGTATCGTAGATATCAAGTGCTATGTGGCCCTTAAATCGGGAATTGAAAAAAATCTTGCTTGAAAAGTGCTTATTTTCAGAATATCTGAAAGAGTGGACTAGTGACACTAAAATGTTGAGGTCCTTCCATCGGCCGAATAGTAGGAAAACAAACTTGACAGTGGGCTTTGCACATGGCCTCAAACCTCACCTGGAGAGACAGATTTCCTAAGGGCAGAGAAAAGCATTCAGTCTGTTTCCCAAGATCAAGTCTGTCTGGAGCAGCTCTGCCAATTAGTGACAAGCGCTATGTAGTGAGGCCGTGATACAAAGAGCTACCAGAGTTTGGTGGTTTCAGAAATTACTCTCTAAAACAAGAAGAACACAGTTCTTTGGAGCACAGTTCATTCCTGTGTGTGGTAGTAACTTGGTAACCACTGAGCCTACTCAAAACATCTCAAAAGTCAGTATGTCAGGCTTTGGTGGCCACCGAAGTTATACATTATTTACAGACAGCTTCTGACTTACTTTTGCTGATTATATTGACTTAAAAACCCCCACGTTCCACCTTTGCCATTCTGCAAGTATCAAATATTTAGCCAAGAGAGCCACGGGAGAGATTTTAAAACAAAATGAACAAACAATCCCAAACTTGGACTGTACCTACTCAGATTGGAAAAAAGGGGGAAAAAAAGTCTTGAAAAACAGAAATAGCTTGATAATTATATCAGTGGCGTAGCAATCATTCATACCTTAATGTCAGTGAATTCAGTCAGACTGCTTTCCTTCTGAGAGCTACTCCACAGAATTAGTGGAAGTGTTTGTTTCATGGTGAAAGAGAAGAATGGCCATTTTGGTGCATGGGACAATTTGTGAGATAGGACATCTGTACCTCAAGTGAGGAACTGTTCTAGGGGAGTTGACGCAGCTCAAAAAACTCCAAGGATTAGGGGAGAATGATTTCAGAATCTGGGAGACAGGAACATAGAAGAGAGAAGGCAGAAGACAAATCCTATTAAAATTTTTCCTGTCGCCAGAGAAAGATAAGGAATGTTGTCCCTCCCTTTCTGTCCTTCCTCTAACAAATGACCCTTATTCCTGGACACAGGAATTTATACCTAATATATAGCTAGATTAAGAGCTAAATAACTTTCTTGTAATCTAACCTTGAAACGTTACCATTTGCAGTATTGGGTCTATGCCAGTTCTTTGCTCAGTTTGAGTAAGAAACAGATTCTTTTTGAAGTAAAAAACAATTCAGTAGGTTCAAGGTTTTCCAGGGATTTACAGACTGCTATTTGAAAAACACCAAGTGAAATAAATTAAAATATTCTATTTACTGTATTTCGAATGTATTTTTTACTACAAAGACATGGTTTGCCATTATGTAAGATAAAAGTGTATTTGTTGTCATGTTTGTTGTGTTAGGATCAAAATGCAAACATCAAATTGGAAAAAAAAATGCCCATAAATAGTGAGACCCCAAGGGGACTGCAGCCTCTGGTTTGAGAAACACCGGTGAAGGTGAAAAATGTATTTTGAGTTCCCAATGGTGAATTTTCTAATGCACTGTTATAGCCCATTTATAACTTGAACTCCCTGTGTTTAATCATTTTACACTAATTGTTTTCCCGTTTTGATTAAGGAATGTCTTTAGCACAGTCATCTAACATTTCCAACAGAGTAATGTCATTCCAACCAATACTGAAAAATAAAACAAGATTGTTGAGAGAAAACAAACTATAAATATTTCGTTGGAGTATGGAAGAATTTTTCAAATGTCTAATAATATATTTAGACTTGGCTTTTTATTAGAAAGTCTGTGAACATTCCTGTCTCCTATGTGTGTGCTCGCTCTCTCTCTCTCTCTCTCTCTCTCTCTCTCTCTCTCTCTCCAGGGTCACTACATATTTAAATTGTTTGTGTGTCTGTAACAATTTAGCATGTGAACCAGAACATAGGCAAAAAGACAGATGTTCCAATAAGCTGAAAAAAAATAAGATAATGTTCATTTTTCCGGGGTGAATAGTGGAAAGTTCAAACAGGATCATTTTCCTAGCATTCTTCCAAATTCATGGGTGAAGCTTGGATTATAACCCACGTATTTGACAGAATTGTCTTCATCTCCATCTCAAAACTCCTTCCTCAGTATCTAAGTCACTTTTGCAGTCATTTGTCTTCTCCTAATTCTCCAGCCAAGTCCCTCATTGCCTTGGGAAGGTTTTATGCCCGCCTACCCCACTTGATTCTTGATCCTTTTCCTCTCCACAATTCAAAATTTAACACTTTGCAGGCATTTTCAAAATAATGGCTCCTTTGTCATCTTCACTACACACAGGATTGCCATCCATTGTAGGTCATCAGTACGTATCTGCTGGTTTAACTGAAGTAGAATTAAGTTGATTTCAGCAGTCAAAACCATATATGTACTAAAAATTAATGTACAGGCCAAATAGCAGATTATATGATTTAAGCTGAGATTTTCAACTGATTGTTCAGTTGTCAACACAGGCAAATGATGACTGAGGTGAGTAATGATGTTACCATGCTACAAAATTTTCTCTTTGGACAAAGTAAACCCTAGTGGAAGGGGAGAGAGAGATTGGGGGAACGTGGTTAGGGAAGGAGTGGAAAGGGAAGGGGAAAAGATGGGGGAGGAGTGGGGAAACCAAAGAACATTGGAGAAGATGGTTATAAACCATATGAATAATTATTATTGGAGTAAATGTCAAAACGGTTTGGGTCAAAAGCTGATGGATTTAAGGATACAAAAATTTTAGGTGAAGAAAATGATAAACGTGATACTCAGAAAAATCAATGAAAAGACAACTTTGAGAAAGAATATTGAATAGTTTCTCTGAATTTGGGTGGGAAGGAAGGGCAAGAAGAAAGTAAAAGGTGAGAGGAGGTCCAGATAGCTTTTGACATCATGTTTTGATCTCATTCAAGAAGAATAAACGCTTTCCAAAGCATCCTTAGCCTCTAACCCCAGGCATGGACTAGGTCCTCGTAGGACCCATTAACTTCCAGGTTTATCAACACCCTTGTTAAGATAGGAGTATTCAGTTTGAGGCTCTCTTAAGAGGAATGAGGAGACCTTGGCCAAGTTCCAGAGAAAAGCAGTAAAAATAGTACCGTGAGAAAAAGATTAGGGTTCCAGAATATCAAATAATTCCTTCTGAAAAATAGGAAGCTAATAATACATGGCATAACTGCCTTTCAAAGTTGAAGGAATATTACCCTAAAAGTGGAGTTCCAGCTTCCTTTTTGGAAGCTGAAAGGAAATGATTTTACATCAAAACTGGACACACTCAGTTAGACCTTCTTGTGGTTAGCTTTGGGGAATCTAACAATTAAAAAAAAAATTCCCCACTTGTGGTTAATTCTCTCCACTGCATCTTTCAGTTCTTTTACCTGTTTTATTAGCCAATCACAGTTCATTATATTTTCCAAACAATTCCAGGGACACATGTTATTTTATAAGACAATATCAGAGGTCCAAGATATTACCTTATTATTTGTCTCTAAGCCTTGGTGTGTTAAATATGGGCATTCCTGAGTGTTTGCTTCATGTGTTTGAAATACTGTATTGCATTTCTTTGACTAAACTTGTTCATGTGGGATTTCCTAAAAGGGACTTTTGAAGAAATACTGGTTCATCAGTAACTTCCCCAAGTTTGCAAATTTCATCCTACTAAGTTCCGCTAAGAGTCACCCCTCTTTAAAATCTGAGTCGTATTTTGTCTTCTGTAACAGTATACCTAAAATAACTGAGGAATTCTGATGTCTCTTCTTTGTTTACCGATTTTAAGATCATTATGCATACTCAAATGCATAATTATAATTATGCATTCATGATGTTGCTTGTGCTGGCTTAACTCAGAAATAGTGTGAAGCAGCTAATCTCGAAGCTACAGGCTGTTTCCCATCACTTAGATTCTGATCAGAGCTGTTTGTTGAGTCTTATTGGAACGCGGAGTCTATATGCACCACTCCCACTGGACCCTTCGTTTTTATCACTAGTTTCACTCTCTGCCCTTTCTCCTTCCCACCCCCACCCCCCCACAAATCTTTGCTTTTAAGATGGGAAAACTACAAGATAATTTGGTTTGGTTTTGTATGTTTAGTCTATTCACAGTAATTAAATGGGAAGGATTTTTTAAAGTCTCCAATTTATTTATAATCCACATTTAGTATTATATGTAATAAGTAAAGACATAATATCATTTCTGGTGCTTGAGATTTTACCATCCACTGACCTTATCATTGAGTTTACTTTAGTGTAGCTTAAACTGGTCTAGTGGAAAACTACCAAACTTTCTTCTGTCTGTGGTAGAATAGTATGATTTTAGCCAAAAGGAAGCTGGTCTGTGTATCTTACATTGTAAAGTATTCATTGAGTGGCTATGGTAGCAGGATGCTTTTTACTTTTTACACTGTGAAGGATAGTAACAAATGTCATTTGGTAAAAAACTCTTTTGCCTTGGTCTTTAGAAACTAGAACTTGGTTTAGTCAGTAATAGTGCACCATGGAAATATATACTCGAGCTATTGTGCTATCTAGGGGTACAGTCTCCAAAGACAGGGAAGACAGAGAAGTAAATTAAGGCATTTTTGCTCTGCATGAGTCAAGGGGCAGAGCAAACTCCATCTGAGTTTCTAGTTTAGCTTTTTCTTTCTGCAGAGTTGAATTAGGGAAGATCTACTTCAGGGTGAATTAGTGACATTGTTTTTTGATTCTCAAAGTTATGGGAAAGGAGCTTCATCAAGAGTACACATGAAAGTGTATGTTTCTGTTGAAGGGATTATATCTTTGTTCCTAGAGGATGGGGCACCAGTGTGTCATTTCTTTGACATAGTTATATAGTCCCCATGCTTGTTTAAATGTCTAAATATTAAAGGAGACCATAAATGTGTTTTTAACATCAAGAAAGGAGAGCATAGATTTTAAGAGACTGACAAGTCTAGACAAGACTAGACAAGTCTGGGGCTTCCCTGGTGGCGCAGTGGTTGAGAGTCCGCCTGCCGATGCAGGGCACACGGGTTCGTGCCCCGGTCCGGGAAGATCCCACATGCCGCGGAGCGGCTGCGCCGGTGAGCCGTGGCCGCCGAGCCTGCGCGTCCGGAGCCTGTGCTCCGCAATGGGAGAGGCCACAACAGTGAGAGGCCCGTGTACCGCAAAAAAAAAAAAAAGACTAGACAAGTCTGTTTCATGAGTTTCTTCTATTTAGAGTACATGAAATTCTAGAGCCAGAGGCCTAGAGTTCGGGAGTCCTGGTCTTTCCCTTCACAAATGAAGAAAGGGGCTCATGAAAGTGATGTATTTTGACTAAGGTAATCCAACCACTTAGTTACAAACTTTGAACCAAACTTACGTTTAGTGAATTCTCAGGTCATTTTTTAGAAAATATATACAACTAGCATGAAATAGGATCTACTAAGGAAAAGGTCATGGTCTTTGTAATCATGCGGGATTTTGCTTTGCGTTTGGTTGGTTTGGTTGTAAAAGACGAATGAGACAACATATTAAAAAATCAAATGAGTACTTCAGATTATGGTATTTAAATTTAAGGCTTTGTTCCAGCATATGGACTAACTCAGGATTCCCAGTTTAGAGCCCAAGGCAGAGGAATGGCATAATTAGGAACTCAATTTCCAGAACTTTTTCAAACCATTTCCCAAATGCCCTATAAGCAAAGTTTTAGAGCTCGTGGATACTAATAAAAGCTATAGGTAGGAAATTTGGACTAATTTAGACAGAATAAATTATTTTATTTACTTATTTTAACCAATAAGTAGAGCTTTTCATCATGTGAGGTAAGATTTTATTCCACTAATATTGAGTTGCCACATTGTGCTAAAAGTAGTGAAGTTATCTGCCCACTAGCCAATCTATTAAGTGGATAAAAAGTAAAATGATTCATCAAAGTAGTAAAATCTCTTACACATTTATATCTGTGATACAGAGAGCATTCTGTTGATGTCTGGATAGAACAAATTAAACAGGCACAGATATTTATTTCTTAAATTTTCCCCATTTTCTCGAATCCATGTTCATAATAATTATAAATGCACACCATGAGTATTTGTCAAGTATCCGTCTAAGTGATTTGTAAGTATTAATTTATTTCATCTTCACAACAGCCCCATGAGGTATTATTATTCCCATTTCACAGATAAGGAAACTGATGCAGAGAAGTGGAGCTACTTGATCAAGATCACACCATAGATGAGTAGCAAAGGTTGGATTTAAATTTAAGCAATCTGACTCTAGAGTCCATGCTTTTAGACACTGTGTTAACTTTCCTCTCTGTTAAATTCATAAGTATACAAACCGAAGTTTCTGCTTCTTTTCCTCACCGTGCTCATCACATTGTGGAAGAACGTTGTCGTGAGTATGCCGTAAATCATATTGGAATTACAACTGAGCTCTTCGGTTTCAGACCCACTGGGTCAAAAGAACTACCCCTTTTTCCACCTCTACAGTATTTCCACCCAGTGCTTTTCACTGAGGCTTCTTTTTGACTTCCCAATTTGACCTTGAACTTTTCCTGGCCTATAAAACTGCTCTGTGTTTTGATCCCTTCTACCCGTGAACAATACCAATTTAAGCTGAGGAATGTGCTAACTCAACCCAGACTGAGATATTTCTTTAAGTGGAGAATCCTCCATCAGTGAGCCAAGACCTCACAAGGCAGTTTAGATTCCTCAAGTCGCTGCATCCAGAGGTTCTAAAGAGTGGAATTGACCTGCCAGACATGAAGCACAGCTGTACTACCTTGCAGCCCAGATTGCATGCTGATGCCTCACCATAAAGTACTGTGATGAGGCCCTGCTATGTCTCTTGACCAGTTGAGCACCAAGAGCATCTGTTCATTTGCTCTTGTCCAATCAATGCTGAATTGAGTGAATTTTAGCCCAACGACATCTTGTATCTCATCATGAATTCTGCTTATGATTGGAAACTTTTATAGAGGCTTTTTTTTTTTTTTTTTTTTTTTTTTTTTGCGGTATGCAGGCCTCTCACTGTTGTGGCCTCTCCTGTTGCAGAGCACAGGCTCCAGACGCGCAGGCTCAGCGGCCATGGCTCACGGGCCTAGTCGCCCCGCGGCATGTGGGATCTTCCCGGACCGGGGCGTGAACCCGTGTCCCCTGCATCATTAGGCGGGTTCTCAATCACTGCGCCACCAGGGAAGCCCTATAGAGGCTAATTTTTATCCATTCTAAGCTGTAACCATTTCTACAGGTATAAAAATATCTGCAGTCATAAAATTAAGAATATTGAAAAGGGGCTTCCCTGGTGGCGCAGTGGTTGAGAGTCCGCCTGCCGATGCAGGGGACACGGGTTCGTGCCCCGGTCCGGGAAGATCCCACATGCTGCGGGGTGGCTGGGCCCATGAGCCATGGCCGCTGAGCCTGCGCGTCCGGGGCCTCCACAATGGGAGAGGCCACAATAGTGAGAGGCCCGTGTACCGCAAAAAAAAAAAAAAAAAAAAAAGAATATTGAAAAGTATTACCTGCTTTTCACTCTTTTTTATATCCTAACTACACTATGTTAAATTCTATTCCCCTTTTACCTACTCGATGCCTGATATTGGTATTTAGTATCTCAACTAGACTTTCAAGACCCCAAACTGTGCAAATGTGAGAAATAATTCACTACGAAGCTATAAATTTCACAGCTCAAAAAACTCTGAAGATTATTAACGAGGCACCATGCAATTAGTTTATACAAAGTGCAGCTAGGAATCATGCATAATGTAAAACAGAAACTGCTAACCGCTGACTCATGGAAGATCATTTAAACTAGCTTTCATGGGTATGAAGAATTGATATTTAACACAATTCCTAAGAAGATTCTTATTGCTTTAACACCATGGAAAGAATTGAGTTTCTTATAGATTTGCTAAGAGGAAAAGAGAAGGCAGTTTATGATTAAGGCAGTTTTGAGCCCTGTGAATTTGAAAAGGTTAACATTTTAGAGTCTCCGTTTGCTTATACAAAATGGTCATAATGATATCTTTCTCATAAAATTGTTGTGAAAAATTAATTTATAAATTAATGTTAACACCTACAATTTTAGCACATAGTTAATGCCTAACAAAATGTTACAAATCATACATTAGGGCAATGTGTCACTTTTCCACCCAGCCAAAATTCTTGTTTTACTGGGAATTCTGCATTTCTATGGAAACATATTTCTTTAGCAGTATTAGAAACGTTAGCCAAACACTTGCATAGAATAACATACCAGTACTTCCTTAAGCCCGTTACATACATTAACTCATTTCATCCTCAGAATAATCTATAACATAAATACTTTTATTATACTTATTTCAGAGATGAAGAAACTGAGACACAGGAGTTAAGTAATTTGCCCAAGATCGTACAGCCACTAGGTGTTGGAGATGCAATTTGAACTCAGTCAGCTGGCACCAAAATACAAGTTTTTAAACCATTAAGAGATGGTTTACTTAATACTCATCAAGCATATTAAGCAAGATAATGAGTAAACACTTAAAATAGTACATAGATGATTTATCTTGGCTACCTTCCCCCAAATAGTTCAAATTTTGAAATATTTTTCAATATATCTTTTCAGTATATGTGCATGATATAGCAGTAATAATAATTCAGTGTGTGTATAGTAAACTGATGTTTGATAGAAGTGGAAGTGCACGGCTTAATCCTAAATATGTATGTAAAAGACTTTATGATTATGTTTTAGATGTAATTTTTTAAAACATATGCCATATTTGATAGACCTTCCATCCATGTTGGAGAAAGCTTTAGTGTTTTTCAACTTTAAAATTAAGGTATAACCCTAAATTCTCATGAAGATCCCTTAATATGTGTCTGTTAACCGCTTCTCATCTATTGCTATGCTTTTGTTTGGTCACGGACCATCAAATATGCATTGCAATTTCCAAATGTTTGAGGCGTATACTTAAAATATAATGAGCTTGATTATTAATATTGATTTAAATAATATGTGTGTATATCATTTAGATATTTTTAATATTGATGCATTGTGAGCATCTAGAGGAAATGAAACTCGTCTTTTTATCTCTTTATTCTTAGAGTTTTCTCTATAAATAATAGATATTTATTAACTGTTTATTGAATGAATAATGAATATACTTAATTTCTAATAAAGTATAAAGTGATTGTTTTAAAAGCAGAATAACCTAAGTAAGTCTCTCAGAATAGAAATGGTACAGAGAGAGATTTTTATTAATGCTGATCAGTTATTACTAATTGGAATACGTTTATACATAACGTTGTATCATTTATGTGGCAAAAACCATATCTGAACAATGTAAGCCAACTTTGTTGCAAGCTTTAATATCATTCACACACAACTAAATGCAGAATTTATCCTGGCGTTTGTCCTCAAAGCATGCACGTTTATGCTTTTATTCACATTTCTGCTCCTTTTATAAAGAGCATGGTTTGGGAAATGTGTCCAGGGGCAGTATTAATGAAGGTCTATCTCATTTGCTTCTGACTTCATTGCATGCTCCTTTAGTTGCCCCATAATGACTTCATACTGAACAAAGGTCCCCTGGATTGGGAGCATATAGAGCTGAATCTGTTTCATTGGTTGGAGTTCTCTTCTCATTGTTTGTCCCCCATGGAAAGCAAGGCAGCTGATTCCAGAATGGAGGGCCAACCCCTCGTGGTGAGCACTTGACTTTTATTCTCTGAAAGAGGGGAAGTAGTATAGTCCTTCTGCATCTGTTGATTTGTAAAAAACAAATACTGAAATCCACTCTCATGGTCAGAGTCTTACTTTAGACACTTGATTTAAGTGTTTGTCATATTTGTGTTATTAAAGAGCCTCACAGATTAGATAAGCTTTGTTCGATTTGACTCAGTAGCACCTTCACACTTCTGCCAGCTAGTTTGCCAAGCTTTTAATTTTTTGCACCCAACTTTCAATAACTTGTCTCATAAAAATCTGCCTTCCCAAAGGGTACTATATTTATCACAGCACTTAGTGTATAGTTCAACAATTTCATCTTGTTTTTTTCCTCTTTGGAGGGGGAAATGTTCCTTGTTCTTATTCTTCCAGTCTTGCCATAGCCCCTTTCCATCACTTTCAAATCTCAGAATATCAGGTATAATTTTAAGTTAAAAACATAGGTGAGTTCTTAATAATTTATGGCCATAGAGTGAAATAAGGGTGCAAATCATGAAAGCAGCATGTAATTAAAAGAGAAAGAAACCTTTATATATATATATTTTTTAATTTCATTATATTCTTAATATAAAGAATGCCTTTTTTTTGTTTTTTTGGCCTTAAGATTGGCTAAAACAATAATAATGAGACAGTCTAAAAGGTGGCTGGAAGATTGCAGTGGATTAAAGCGTGACGAACACACATATCTCAGTATCTGAGGATGACTTTGTGCAGGATAGAGCTTTCTCTCTCTTCCACAGAATGCCTTTGGGTAATTCTCAGAAAGAGACTACTGAATAGAATTTACCACCTTTTAATGTAAATAGGACATTGATAGTTGAATGTGTCTATATATCTATTGCATACTCTCTAGATTCTTTATACAAACATTTTTATTTTGACCACACCGCTTTCTCTGTCCACACCATTTTCTTTGGTATTAAAATACCCAAATAAAATAAATTAGAATGGCTTCATTTACTGCCTCACCAATAAAGAGAGTAGCACTTCCTGAAGTTAAGTATAAACCCAGTGTGTTGAATTTTCATATTTATTGTCTCCTCCACACTTGAGATTTGAGTTTAGACTTGACAGAAATTCTATAGTAGGAAGGCTTATAATGATATTATTGTCAAGCTGTAAGGACATATGAGATCATCTTACAGAAGAGGAAGATGAGACGTGGAGAGGTTAAGTGATTGGCCCCAGGTCACCCAGCTGGGACCTCGGCTTTCCAGATCCCTGAACCCTGCCCAGGTTTCTGTGACAACCTCATGTGAGGAGGGCTACTCTAGAGCAATTTACTTTTCCCTTCCCAAGGTTTCAGCGCTGACACTCTTCTGCACATTGCACTAAGTGCAAGCCCAGAAATTCTGCCAGGAGCAAAACAACACTCCTTAAACACTCTGTGACTTTCAGAGCCGTATAAAATAAAAGGTTGAAGTTAATGGCTGCCAGCTTGGAGGGAGTAGTTCCTCTTTGGAGCCAAATGTATGTGGAGAACAGATGAGACTGTGGGAGTGAAGTTGGCAAAAGGGAAAGAGAAATGAGTCTATTCTTTTTTTGAAAATGAAAGTATAATAAATATCTGGATAACTGAGATGTTTATTACTCATTTAAAGATTTTTTCCCAATTGAAAAATGAAATATCTATATCTTTAGTATGAGTACTCTTAAATAATGATTTTATATTATTCTAAATATCATGAAATGAATTTTTTATTTGGAAGTTAAGAGATTGTTTTAATGACCTGTATATGTGGAACTATTTGTGTTCCCTTTCCTAAAAGATCATTATTTCTTATACTAAGATTTCTACTTTTAAGCAGTGACTCATGTTAAGATAACGTGTTTCAACGATTTTGAGAACTAAAAGCAAATATACCTCAGAGATAATGATTATTTAAATTTTTGGTTCATAGAGATAAAACTGGCTTTGACATAAGGAGTATGGATATAGTAGCCAAGAATTCTATCATTTTATTTCACACTCATTTTGTTTTTGAAAAGTCTCTTATCGTGTTTGAGATCCCACATACCACAGTGAACTTGAAGACATTTGTTAGCTGAAGTTCTCTGGAATTTCACTCTTGTGCTGTCCTCAAATGATATTTTGTAGAACTGTGCTCAAGAAAAACACTATTCTAATGAAACCTTCCTGGGATTTCCATTCATAAATCTGTTCTGTGCCTAATGGTATAGTGTAGTGGTTCTTATAATAGCACAGAACTGATGTCCTTCCCATTTAGACTTTCCATATATTTTCTAATTGAAGGTATTCTTAATTTCTTTGAGCTTGAGTTTGAAAATGTGTCTAGCATTTTTTCAAGCAATGCAAGTTAGATAATCTTTTACTAAGTTGTTTTGTTGTTTCTTAAACAGTAACTGTAGATAAGATACTTGGTATGAGTTTGAAAATTCTTAAAGTTACTTGTTTAAATCTGTTTCTACAACACACACACACACACACACACACACACACACACACACACACACATCTTGTTTTCAGACAAAGAAAAAAAAAAGGAAGACTGCATTTCTCACTCAAGGGACATCCCAATGTAGCTCAGTGGCCATTTTATTCTATTTTAAATGGAAGCATATGATTTTAATGGAAACGCATGACATACTTAGTCATATTGACTGATGTCTGGCATTAATTAGTCATGAAGAATATTCAGGTGCTATAGCTGAGAAGCTTGTTCTATATCACCACACAAATAACTTGAACCTTTTGGTACCACACGGAGTACAGTGATTCTGTTTGTGTAGTTTAAAGTGATACTCTTATTTTCTGAAAGAAAAAAATTCTTTACCTTGGTAGCATCAAGCTCAAACATTCATGCGGTGTCCTGAATAACTTTTTAAAGGATATTTAGTAGAAAGCACAGTTTTATTAGGTGGAAATCATCATACTAAACGTTTTATAGCTCTAGTCAAATCAGTAATGTTGAGGCTATGTGCCATGCCCAGAATTACTGAAAATACAATTACGGAGAGCCTTAAATTATCACTTAACATCTCTCCCCACTCCAGGTAGTCCAAAATAATAAGTTATTATGCCTCCATAGAACAGGCTGTTGGTGAAGGGAATTTTTAAATTCAAGCTCGCTGCCACTAGAGACTTCACACAGTTAAAAGGACAAGGATACAATGTTTTCACAATTGTCAGATTGAATTTGAATTTAATTCCAGTGTGGAGAACTGCTTGGATACATTAACTGAAACTTTTACTGTGTAAAATTTTCCCTGTGGTAGTACAAGGTCAAATCACATACAGTATCATTTTTTTTTTTTCCATTTAGATGTAGAGAATAATTCAGCTGGGAGAGATTGGCAGTGGTGGTGGCATCTCATTGCTAAGGGCCAGTAATATATATATATATATGTGTGTTTTTCTGGTACTAATTATATTAATCTAATGTCTACAGTAATTTGGAAATTCTTCAATGCCTAATATCAAATACGTTTTTATAGCTGAGAGAACAGAAACAGCTATGAATTTTGTCAAACAGACCCAACCCGTTTCACCTATTACCAAGGTATGGAAGCAACACACCAGGAGAATTTTCAGCAGTGTCAAAGTATGTCTCATGGCACTGGCTTGAGATTCTCTCATGAAATTTTGTTATGTTTCCAAACTAAAGTCAGTGGAGGCCAATGTTTCCATCAAATGCCACTTCTGGGTGTTTTTTTGTTTCTTTTAAAGACTGTAATGTCAGGCTCTTTCATAGGTCAGATTTTCCTAAGACTTCTAGCTCTTTGTAAGTAAGCTTCAGTTTGGAAATGTTCAACAAATATTTCCAGCAAGATTTGGAATCCCTAAGACAGCATTATGTCACCAGCCCCTTGGGTTGGAACTACCCTCTATTCTTTGCCTTTGGGCTGCCTGCTTTTAGCCCCGGTAACCTTTTGGCTTGAGTGTAAACATTTACTGAAGGTTCCCTCCTTTGTCGCTCCAGTAACTCCAGAGGTTAGTGAGAAGTGGATGCTAGTTTGACCTCTTTTATCCACATTAGATGATTCTAATTATTCCTAAGAAATGACACTTTTGACCCATTTTGTCCTTGTCAAGTTTGTCTGGTTGTAGACTAAGCGTGAAACTCTGGGTTCAAACAGTGTCCAGGAGTGCAGATTTTTTTAAACTTACAATGGGGAGCCTCAAAAGCGCACACTATTTCTTTACAAAACATTCCAACTTAACTGAAATTCAGGCTCCTGTTATATACCTTGAATTGATTTATGACTGAACGAGACTGCCTAGATATAAGGTACAAACTTTAACCTGTAAAAACCCATGGGCTATTTCAATACAGAAAAACAAACAAACAAACCAATGAAAACAAAGTAAACCTTTGTGTAAGTGAGGATGAGCTAGGTTTTGCTGAGGTTGTAAGCAACCCTAATATTGTAACAGTTTTTTACATTAAAACAGTCTCTTTCTTTCTCATGCTACATGGCCACTGTAGTTAGGAGGTCTTCCTCCTTCCCATGCTTGACGGTCAGTTCAGCAAACACAAGGAAAGATAGTGAGTCCATTGGTCTTATAGCTTCTGTGTAAAAGTGACGCGAGTTACTTCTTATTCAATTTCATCGGTGAAGTGATGTCATATTCCCATACCTAACTTTGAAAGAGACCTGGAAAGTGGAGAGTTGGAAATAATTGATCAATAGCATTAATGACTACCACCGTCTTTAAACTGGGTCATAAAGAGTTTTTGTCTTGACTTCTATCCTAATCCCTACAAACATTACCAGTGCCTGAGAAACAGGGATTACAGAAACGCTCTTTGCACATTTTTAATTCATTTATTCATGTAGGTATTCAGCAAAAGTCTGAAGTGCATCTGTGGTGTACGAAACACTGTGCTGGTCGCTTCATAAGACAGCCTTAAGGTAGAAATCATTATCCCCATTTTACAGATGTGTATCCTGAAGTTCAGAATCCTCAAGTTTAAGTGATTTTCCAGTCTCAGAGCCTGCCAGTAGCACATATCGGGATTCCAGCCTCGATCATCCGGCTTCAAGGAGTCAGTAATGTCCTTTCTGCCACACTTCAGCTGTGAGGTTAATAGTGAATCATAAAATGTTTTAAATACCCAGTTATAGAGGCAGGAATTGTTAGTCACCGCTGTGTATTTTCTCATACTTTAAGGCAAGAACATTAAGTATATCTGATGATTGTGGAATAACAATGTATATTTGGTGTTATTCCAATAAGGGAAAGTTGTTTCACTTCTGAGCACATTTGATAAGGAAATTAAGTCATTTTTTAAACTGTAAGTCAGTAAATCTGAATTTTTTTTGTATTAGTTTTCTATTGCCACCAAAACACATGGCCAAAAACTTGGTGGCGTAAAACAACACAAATGTATTATCTTAAAGCTCTATACATCAGAAGTCTAGTATGGGTATCACCAGACTAAAATCAATTTGTCAGCAGGATTCCTCCTAGAGGATTCCTTTCTAGAGGATGTAGGGGAGAATCTATTTCCTGTTTATTCAAGTTATTGGCAGAATTTAGCTCCTTGAGGTTGCAGAACTGAAATCCCTGTTTTCCTCACTTCCTGTAACTGAGGCCCATTCCCAGTTTCTAGAGCCCAGCACACTCACTTCGTGGCTGCAGTGTGCCGTCTTCAAGGGCAGCAAAGGCAGGTGGAATCCATTTCGTGTCAAATTTCTTTGCCCTACTGTTTTGCCTTTCCCTTCTACTTTTAGGAACTCGTGCTTAGATTGGGCCCATGCGGATAATCTAGGCTCCTCTCACCATGTCGTAGCCCTAAACCTTAAGCATGTTCTTCAAATCCCTTTTACCAAGTAAAATAACGTATTCACAGATTCCAAGGGGTTACGGTGTGGATATTTTGGGGGGACCATTTTTCTGCCTACCATACCTTTTACATCCATTCTCTTTTCCCAACACGTTGTACCAACTGTATGCTACCTCTGTAGGATGCTAGATAAACATTTTGGCCTTACTTTCTTCATTTGTCAAATTAGTGAATTAAACTCACTGAACTTTAAAGTTGCTTCTGGCTCTTAACATTCTAGACTTGTATGAATCCTTATGATGGAGAGAGACATGGGAAAGTAAACCTAATGATCAAAGTGGATATTATTGTTATTTTCTATTCATGGATTTTGCTGGAGTGTAGATTTCATATAATCCTGGCTAACTCCTTCCTTCTCACACTTGGTAATCTTCTTTGAAGGCGGTCAATCTCTACAAAAGTTGACTTCTTCAGAAAGAAATTGACTTACCTCCTCAAAACTGTAATAACTGGTCCCTTGAGATTTTTTAATCTATTTTACAGCTTGGGTATAGCTTTCACCAAGTCTTTGCTACATTTTTGCTTTTGCCTTATTGATTTGGAGTCAAAGAAATTGTTTTCCTTTCAATTCTGTTTCTTGAAAAGTCAGATTCTACCAGATCCCAGGCATAATAAATGTTTGCCAAAGTTTTAAAAGGTATAATGCCTAACTTACCATTAAGGAAAGATATTAAATAACTATTTTTATTTGTGCCACAAAGTCAAATCCTCTAAATCTTAATTTGCTTATGTACAAAATGGAGAAAATGTTAATGCCTAACTCCTGGAGTTGTAAAAATCAACAAAGATAATTCAGGAGAAATACTTAACACCCAACTTTTTGCAAGTATTCAATAGATGTAAACCACAAATACTGTTTTATAGTAGGAGGTGCAGAGGTGGACAAGTCATCTGAGTTTGCCCAAGATTTTCCAGTTTTAGCTCTGAAATCCAGCATCCTGGGAAGCCCTTCAGTCTCAGGAAAACCCAGACAGTTGGTCACCCTAGGAGCGGTAGTGTTTGGAAACAGAGCTAAATGTAAATATGGGCTCTGTCTTCTGCCAGCTATTTGACCTAAAAGAAATTATTTAATCTTTGAGTTGCAATATCTTTGTCTGAAAATATATATGAGGAATAAATAAGTAAGGGATTTTGCACAAGGAGCAGCAATAGTAGCAACCTTATTCTTCCTGATTAAAAAAATCTTTACTGTCTTCCTTCTGCTTAGAGGTTTAAGCACAGAAAGGTTTTGCTTGATATGAAAAGGTCCTTCAAGATCTGATTCTAACCTGCTTTTCTGGACACATATGCTGTTATGGCCCTTCCACTTATAGGTAGTGATAATAATAGTATCGATGATTCCAGTGATGACAGGTAACTGTTATCTGGTGCTTTCTGTATATGAAGAACAGCTCTAAAGACTTTATATAAGAACTGAAACCAAAGAATCCCAGAACTAGTCACTGTTTCCTGTACATACCACTCTTATACACTGCTCAGACTTCGCCCAGGCCATTACTAGCAATTGCAAATGCTTCCTGTCTCTCCTTCAAGATCTTGCCTGAAAGTCACTTCCTGAATGATATGATACCGTCCCAGAAGCCACAGGACAGGAGTTTCTCGCCCTTCATTGACCCCAAAACAATTGACACATGACTTTGCACTCCCTACCTGCTACTGTTTGCCTTATAGTACACTTTTTTTTTTAATGTGTCTGTATCCTTCACTGAAAAAGACCTCTTCCTATTCCTAGCACCCAGCACAAGACTAGATCAGCAGGTTCCTTTGTAAAATTAATGGAAGATTGTGGTACCGGCAAACCAATTGATTTACTTTACAGCAAAGATTCCCTAAAGAATTTGTGATCAATGTTTATTTTTCATATTATCTCTGGAAAATTGTAAACGCTGCTTTACTGTGTAGAAATCCATGTGGCTTTAAGAACTTTGGGTATAAAGATGAAATAATTTAAGATGCATGTCTTTCTCATGAAATAAGAGAATACAGTAGGAATGAGCCAGATGCCTGTTGTTAAAGTCTGTTATTTAAGATCAGAAGAGAGCAGATGTTACAAAGGACACCACTAAATCCCCCATGCGCAGGCTTATCGAAACGGTGGAGTCTCTCCCGTGACTAGTTCTGCTTGCTTGGAGACCTGCTGACACTGATCTGTGGACTTACCTGCTTCTCTAGTAGTAAAAGGAGCTGAAATATGCATAATTAAGACCTATGATTTAATTGGATATGGGCCACTATCACTTCAGATTGAAGAAGCTTACTTGTTCTCAAATTATATTTTGAAAGTGGAAAAACAAAATCGTCACTTAGCCCAGCGGTCCCCAACCTTTCTGGCACCAAGTACCAGTTTCGTGGAAGACAGTTTTTCCCTGGGGTGGTGGGGATGGGAATGGTTCAGGCGGTAATGCAAGTGAGGGGGAGTGGCAGATGAAGCTTCGCTTACTAGCCCACCACTCACCTCCCGCTGTGTGACTAGGTTCCTAACAGGCAGCCGACAGTACCTATCTGCAGCCCGGGGATTGGGGACGCCTGACTTAGACTAATAACCAGAGGGATAACTTGATAACACTTTGTCTAGATTGTTTTAAAAAATTATAATATAAAATTACTTTCTTCCCCCAGGGCTTTCAGATAACTGTTTTTCATGGTTTTACTTTCCAAATATTAAGATACATAGTTGAAAAATTGAAGACTTTAAAATGAATTAAAGTATGAATATGAAAAATCAGTATGCTAGTATTTCTGATGGTTGATCTGGTTTACCGCCTCCTCTGTTTTAATATTCGAAGTATTTTTTTAGACTTATTTTTAATTTGTCCGTCATGGTTGATTTTTTTCCATTAAGTAGTATATTTTATGGTAGTTTTTACCGCTTACAATATAATTGATACATCAAAAATGGGTTAGGGGCTTCCCTGGTGGTGCAGTGGTTGAGAGTCCGCCTGCCGATGCAGGGGACACGGGTTCGTGCCCCGGTCCGGGAAGATCCCACATGCCGTGGAGCGGCTGGGCCCGTGAGCCATGGCCGCTGAGCCTGTGCGTCCGGAGCCTGTGCTCCTCAGCGGGAGAGGCCACAACAGCGAGAGGCCCGAGTACCGCAAAAAAAAAAAAAAAAAAAAAAAAAAAATGGGTTAGCATTGATTTTATGCATAGCTTTTAATATGGCTTTTCAGTATCAATAGAAGATCTGTGTCTCATGCACTATCAGTGTCGTCATTTGGCCAGTGAAACGAGGTTTCCGGATTCCTGAGAGATTTGAAATGGCTAGATTACATAGAACTCCTCAAGTGGATACTTGCTAATGCCAATTTGGGAAATTTGTGATAGCACATAACATGTGGGAAAGTCCCATAATGGGCTGAGATCTCTCCGGTAGGATCATATCTAGGTGAAAATCCAGTTCAAAAATTACCTTGAGACCCTGGTATTGTACTCTGTGTTGTGGTTTCATGATAGTTGATATACAGAACCTGGGCTGGTGAATGATAAACATCTGAATGCCAATTCACTCTGACTCATCGGGAAACACCAGTCTTGCTAAGGCTTACTTATTTCCTCCCTGGTTTATTTCCTGCCATGTTTAACATAGTTAAAGACAAATAATTTGGGTTGCAAACGGCCTAAAATGATGACCCTTTTGAGCCTTGTATTTAAAATGTACACTGAAAATATTTTGTTAGAACTAGAGCACTTGTCTCCCTGCTTCTATGCTTTTCAGAGCAAGGAATGTCATGCTTTAGTTGCTCTGCATCTGAATTTATTCCCAATTCCTCTTTTATAGTCTTTTCGGAGACAGTGTATGGTGAGTCATTAGTATTAATATTATTTCAGTTTCAGTGGGACTACATGTCCATACTTAGAAAAGGGTGTTGGTGGATTTCATTATTCATTCAGAATAAATTTCTACTCTAATATAAATGTTGCTCAGGATAGAGCTTTGAAATGGATCCTGATTCTTTAAATTCTTTCCTGTCTGTTTCAGGAAATAGTGAGATCCTGTTGATAGTAAAGTACAATGTGTCTAAAGTTCACTTCTAAACACTCTGCTCTTTGCGATGAAAGTCATCTGCATTCTTTTTATAATTCAGAGCTGCAAGAGATCTGTCTAATCTTGGAGATCTGATCCAGTATCATTTAGAAAAAAAAATATTCTTGATAATAATTCTACCCTTCAGATTAGTGAAAGCAGTCAAGCTTTACAGCTTCTGTCGTCTTAAAAAGATATCATGAGACAGGGGAATAAGGACTTGGATTATGTTTTAGGAGATTTAGTTATTTGGAAAAATAAAATGATTAGTACAGTTATTATTCAACTTTTTAATCAACGAAAGCAAATGGCATCCGTTTGTTATCATTCTTTCTACAGAAGACAAAGGCTCAGGTCCCCATGGTGCTGACTGCTGGTCCCAAGTGGCTCCTGGATGTGACTTGGCAAGGGGTGGAAGACAACAAAAACAACTGCATTGTGTACAGCAAAGGTAAGTGCAAGATCATTTCCCTCTGGCTTTGGATGTATTGAAACCTGAGTGTTGCAAAGTAGAACCAAATGAGCTGAAAGGGGAGTACAAAGTAAAATGGGGTCCTCTCTCTTCCTTTTTCCCTTATGAATCTCCCTAACCTGTGGTTTCAGCAAGCCTACTGGGTTTTTTGTTTTTTGTTCTTTTCCTGTACAGCATAAAACAAAATGTGTTAGACCATTAATTATTTAGCGCCATACACATTCACCTAACCGTGGACTGGAGTGCCTTGACTAGTACCTTCCTCGCTGTTACTTTTATTCAGAGCGGGTTTGATGAAATCTCGGATTCCTCTCTTAGGCATCATCCTTCAAAAAGTAAATTCCTTTTGAAATTTGGCAGTCCGTGTCAGGGTGTCAAGGTGCGAGTTCTAGAAGGCGCTGCATTCCAGCCAGTTTCCTGAAATCACACACGATGAGGGGATAGCTGAAAAGGAAGCCATTGCAAAGACTGAGAATTCCTCCCCATGGTGATTTCTGAAGGGCAGGGGGCAAATGCTAGGGAGGAAGCGATGGCTTGCAGAGCATTGCCTTTGATTTGCTCAGTGTGGCATCAACCTAGACTGCGTCAAACAGCTACACCCCGGCTGCAGAGGAACCGCTGCTCCGGGACACACATCATGCGACCGACTCCCCCAAACTCAGGCCCCTCCACGTGTGTGGTGTGGTTTGCCGCACTTTTCTCCATATTCAAGTTCTGGGCCCAAGCTCTGTACTTTTACAGTGAAATCCCTAATCTCAGTCCTTCGTAAATATTGCAAAACTTTGTGCTTCTCATGTTTAATTTCTTTTCGCTTTCCTTTTTAACCAAATAGACCTACTGAGATCAAAGATGTATTTGCACATTGAACCTAGAAACCATAAAAGCATACAAGGGAACAAGCAAATAAGCACCCCTATCAATATATTAACATATAAAACACTAATCATAACATCAAAGACTCTTAAAAACTTGCTAGAAACAATTACAACTTGTTCCTATAATCATTACAATTTGTACACTTATAAGAGGATTGCCTTTAAACTACCATAAGCCTTTGAAAGTTGAAACACCAGAAAGAGGGAATTTGCAAGCTAAAAAGACAATCTGCACACCAGGATCTGATTATATTCCTTTTCCTTCTGTAACTGCTGGTCTCATACCCACTTATTTTCAAACACCAAATACCTGTGGTATGCTGGTGGGAGCTTTTAACTAGAAGGCAAGTAAGATTTTCCCAGGATATGTCACTATGTTCTATCAAAATGGGAAGCAATATTATAGTGAACCAGCTTACCAGTGTCCACATTCAGAACGCAAACACTGCAAAAGATGGCTTGGAGTGTAGGATCAATGACTGGGACTAAATTTTTGTTGTACAATATCTTATCTCTATGATGGCAATGTAATATGGAGGAACCAAGAGGATAGCTATTCTATCATAATCCAAATCCATTACATGTTTAAATCGGGCATTGTTTTAGAAGAGATGATTATTAGATTGTTACATGAGGAAAAACACTATAACCAAATTGTAATTCTGTGTTCCATGGAGTACGTTAGTTTGAACATGTTTACGTGTTTGCATTATGGTTAGATGTACCTTAAGCCTCTTGGCAATAAACATTTTGGAGTAATTTGTAGAAGCTTATTAATTAACTCATAAAGCATGGATTGAGCCCAACTGTGTGCTAGCTTTGTACATGGATAATAACAGCCACCCTTTATTAAGCACCCCTGAATCCTCTCCTTGGTACTCCCATACCAAATTCTATGCACTTCTCTCATTGCTCTTTTAACCTCGTTTTATGATTATCATTTTATATTTCAAAAAAAGAGTAGTAAAAAGTTAGGTATTGTTGCCTGCCTTTCCAATCTACTCTATATTTACTGAGGGCAAGGATTATGTCTCAGTCATCTTTTCATCCTTGGACTGGCATGCTGCCTGCACAAAAAGAGCACAGAGTAAATAATGATTGGTTGACCAGATAAACAAATGATGAATGGCTGCTAGAAACTATAATAGGCACATCACATACTGTGATGATGACCAATATGAATTCCTAATATTCAGTAGTGTTTAACCTACAAAAGGTAACTTGATATTGTTCAACTTGCAAGAACAGATGGCATTGCAATTCAAATAACAAGGACTGCAGTAACTACTGTATATGCATAATTTCATTTAATCATCAGTTAATACCTCCTAGTAGGTAATTAACATCCTACCCAATTTTATAAAAAATGAAATTGAGGCATAGATAGATTAAGTAATCTGTCATGGTCACATAGCTACTAAGTGTTGTTTTTCTTTTTAATTGAGGTATAATGTTGATTTACAATGTTGTGTTGATTTCTGCTGTACAACAAAGTGTTTCAACTACTAAGTGTTTAAAGTGGGATGCAAACACACATCTGTCTAATTAAGGGCCTGAGTTGTACATATTAGAATGCGTTCTCCCGGCATTAAGCTTTCCAGCAGCTAGATGAGATAAGTAGTGTGTTTCTTAATTTACACAACCTACACTGTGTGTGACTTAGAGCAGTAGTATGTTGTCCCTGGTCCAGGAGAGCTAACAGAGAAGCCAAATTTAAATCCAGGTTTTGATAATTCCAAATCCTATACTCTCTGTACTGTGTGACGCTACCTTTCCCCTTGACACTATCACATGATGAATAAATTCTCTTAAACTACTCAAGCATTTCTGTGCAGAAATCACAGAGTATTATTATAATATGACACTTACCAAAGTACACTTCACATAACGCTAAGATTAAAGGAAAAGTCCCAAGACCAAATATTGCCTATCTTGGCCCCTCTTGAAAACTCACAAGGCCTTCTGGTATGAATGCTCTGAGAAGTCCTGTAGTAAAACAAAACAAAGTAAAAACCTGTGTAACTCGTTTGACTATAAGATATGCATATATTTTTTTCTCCAACCGGTGGACATCCATTGGAGCATTGGAATTAGTTCTCTGGTGAACACACTTGGGAAAACTCTGCTGTAGACTCTACTCTGATCTCCTAGGTGGGCTTCAGAGGCCTGGTGCTAATTCCTAGAATTCAGGTTGCCTTTGGAGGAAGGGAATCGTTCACTCAAAGTTCTGTGAATACCTCGATATTCTAGGATTATACTAGGGATTGTTCTCATCATGGAAAATAGGACCCCAGGAATCACTCCTACCAGGACCACATGAGCTCTGAAGCCTTCTGTCTTCACAGGCTATGGGTATGATAAGCCTTCTCAAAGCCAAAGAGTTTTGTAGTTGGAAGGGTTTGGTGATTTAGATTTGATAGGTACATATTGACTTGAACATCCGTAATGTGCGAGACATTTTCATAATGTGTATGTTATTTATCAGTTGGGGCTGTTTTGTTTTCAAATGATACAAATCCAAATGAAATTGGCTTATACAAAACATAATCAAAGTGTAAGTGTGTGTGTGTGTGTGTGTGTGTGTGTGTGTGTGTGTGTGTGTGTGAGCGTATTGGGGGTAGGGGAGTCCATCTGCTCATATAACTGAGAATCCAGGGATCTTCTAAACTTCAGGATCAGTTTACGCTTTGTCCCCAGACGGTCTCTATCTTCTGCCTCTTCTTTCTTTGTGTGTTTCATCCTCAGAAATGTTCTTGTCAAGTGGTGGGAAACTCCAGACTTCTTCTACAAGCACAGCAATCCCAGTGAAAAGAGAGCTTTTCTGAGTTTTACTTGGGGTACATCGCATACCAATGCTTGAACCAATTAATCACTATGACTCTTCCTTACAAACTACAATCATCTGTAGACCTAACCCCACATAAACCACTGAGACAGAGGAGAAGTAGTTCCCCAAGTGAAACCAAAGTGCTACTTCCAGACAGAAAAGAACGGTTGCTTGATGGGCTAACATCCATGTACCCAGATGTAACACATTACTCCTAATGTCTAAAAAGCTCTCCCTGAAGATGAAAAGTAAATTCCAGATGCCAAAATTGCATTGCCTTATTTTGTTTTCTAGCTAAGAACCTAAACTACTTATGAATTCTATGCCAAAAATCACCTTTACTGGGCCTGGCTATCTGAAACTATATTAGTACCTATTTACAAATAGAATGTAAAATACATATATGTAGCATTTTAAAATGCCTTCACTGTGAAATTTTTAATAATATTTTCTTATGGCATGTAACTATTACCATTTAAGAAACATGCTTACTTTTTGAAGTATTTTTAAATGTGGGCTAGCAGTAAAATTAAATATAATTATAAAATTTTCATTTCCAGGGTGTCCATCAAATAATTATTATCAAATTACATCACTTAGTGCTCTTTGACAGGCTGCCATCATCCTGTTTTATCAAAGTAAAAAAAAAAAAGTATAGTATTTAGCATTAATATTAGAATCTGATGTACCTTTTTTTCCCTGCCTCAACTACCCCCTGTCATTCCAGAAAGTAATTAGCTCATCCAGACACTGATGGACCAGACTTGTTGGGTTGTCTGGTTTCTGCCATTATTCTCAGCAGACTCCAGATAATTCTAATTTACTTATCTCCAATGGAAAAGTACTAAAAAGCACCATGCTGAAGTTAAAGGGAGGCTGCTGGAGGGGAAGATGAGCAGAGGCCTGCCCACTCACTCCTAAAATCCATGAATGCCTGTCGAGCATTGGAAATTAACTTCTTCTCTTTTCCCTATACCTCTGTATTTTTTTATAGCATTTGCACAGTATGGTGCCCTTTCTCATTTGTGAAAAGTAAATAAGTTACTTCGAGTTTCATGTTTTTGAACGAAATTAAACCTTTAGCATCTTGCATGTGAGTTTGTTCATTCGAAATTAAACCTTTAGCATCTTGCATGTGAGTTTGTTCATTCAGTTCACTGCAAATGAGGAAAAATTGAATTATTTGGGTTTTCGTGGAGTGTTATTTCAGAGCAGCCACATTCTCTAGGTATCTGGATGAAGAGAAGAAACATTGTCAATCAAAGGAGTGAAAAAGTATCAGCTAACCCTCAATCTCACCTTAACCATGGAAGTTTTCTTTTTATATAAAAGCACAATATCATTGTAAAAAACTGTTGCTTAGATGGAACCTTGGGCAAACCACTTTTCCTCTTTAAATCCTGATTTTTTCAACTGTAACAATGAAATAGCAGTGGCCGTCTCACAGGATCTTTGTGAAGATGCACCCGTACGCATAACTGCATATGTTATTATAAATATTGCTGACGATCTTATACTCAGTCCAGTTTGCCCTTTTGGTTATATGTCAGGACAAATTTAGAGGAAATGAACCCAGGCCTCCATGTTGGTATCAAGCAAGTGTGTGAGAAAACCTGGTCATCAGATACCAGATTTATAGCCAAGAATTCCATAAATCCCATTTGGTCCCTGTGAACCCACAGTATCTGCAGAGAACTGCATTATAGAATCAGAGGCCAGAAAAGCCTTTGCCTAAAGATATTTTTTCCCTTGGGCACATGATATTTTTAATGAAAGTCATATGTAAAAAGCTAGTATAAAGATAATAATGATGATAATATTAAAACTAGCAATAGCAGTTACCATTTATTAAGCACATATTCTATGCCAGGCATGGTTTTAAACACTTTACATACGTTTTCTGGTTTACCGCTACAAGAAAATTATGATGTAAGCAGAATTATTCCCACTTTACAGATGAGTAAACTCAGGTTTAGGTAAGTAAATAGTTCAAGGATATATAGCTCATACGTGATGAAATTGATATTCAATCTTAAGCGTGTTGACCTTGATTCCCAATTATGCAATTTAGCAGAGTTTTGATGATACCATTTACTAGGCCTAGATTGTAGGTTATTGGTCGTCTTCACAAATTTACGTACATATTTATCAATGAAACTTTTTTTTCCTTGCTCTGTGGTTTGGTTTTTAAGAAAAAATTTTCCAGAACTAAAACAGCAGTGACAGCAGTACCTTGTGCTAATTTCCCTGTTGCTTCGAAGGCCACAGCAATTTAAAGTCATGTAGAAAACTAATCTCCAAATCATTCTGTGACCATCTTCAAAGTTCTGATTTTGCTTGTTTGGACAAATGTAATCATGCAATTAATTCAGTTAAGCCCTGACTGTGTACTACGTTCAAGGTCCTATACCGGGTACTGTTGAAATAATGACTGTAGTTCTAATATAACCTAACTTGGATGAGCAACTTTCTGCACACTGACTAAATTGATCAACTGTTTAAAACAAAGATCTTTCATTCGAAGGACGCTTGCAAAAGGCTGGACTATTTTCCACCTTAAAATAGAGGATCTGTTGCATGTTCCTAGAATGTTGAAACAGCCTTGTCTAACATGGCAGTCAGTTTTCCCAACTAGCCTACAAGTTCATGGCTAACTTTACTTAAAGGACCTAATGCTATATAACTAAGAAAGTAATTTAAAAAGAAAAACTTGTGCTCATATTTAAGTGTTTATTTAACCATTCTGTAGTTCACAGAAAATGTATAGCTGTTGTCTAGTTTTACAGTATTCTTCTTAAAAGAGGGTGGGTGCCTCGACCAAATATTTAGCAGCAGGAATTATAAAATCATAAGGCGATTAAGTTAGCTAGCCGCAGAATTCCAATATTGCTTTTTAAATGACTTCAGGATATAGGAGGTACTAAGGTTATTATCTGTTATCAGGAATACAGTGGAATTGTACAACTGGATAATAACCAAACAAACTGACACAATGTAAAATTACATTATCAGTGTGTTAAAACAAAATTGCGCCCTAAAGGAGTCCACATGCCAGCTCAGAGCCGCAGTGTAATTATGCTTAACTCTGATAATTAAAATACAGCAGAGATCAACAGAATCATTTTCATTAAGAAAATTATTAATGATGGTGGCATAACAGTAATTGATTGCAGGGCACCACAGGATAACGCGATGCCGAAAACCCAATATGTTTCATGAACATCTGAGGCTTTTTCTGGTTATGTTCTCTAAGAATGAGAGATGTTTGGGGGGTGAGCAATTTATTATGCCTGTTCTAGGAATCAGTGATTGCTTTAAATGGCTGCTTTAGAAAACCATCGTTTTGATTCAAATTGTCATTTCTGAGGGGTTCTTAAGGTTGAGACAAGTGACCCCACCAGTGAATGTGTTATTTACAGTGGAGCTGTCTGTTGCAAATTGCAGAATGACAGCAACTTCAGCAAATATAGGGCCTTCTGCCATTTCCATTTTTTACTATGCATTTACTGTTTTTACAATTATGTTAGTGATTTACTGATGTTATTTCAGTCTGGGTCTGGTCATACTGAATAATTTATGTCCTGAGTTATTATTAATGTATGCTATTTGATGTGGAAAAAAATACATTTGTTTTCGTATCAACATCAACTGTGAGTTTCCTTAATGAAATGTTGGTAAATAATCCTGCACGATAATACTATTAATTACTTCAGTGGATTAGATGAGCTCTCGTATGTTGGAGAAAAATATTCTAAACCATCCTGGATCCATGCGCGAATGAAGCTTCTGTCTCTTAGGGGTAAAAATCCAGGTAGGATGTTGGCAAATGATAAGAACTAAGAATATATCAGTTTCATAAGTAGAAAAATGAAAAATGAAGAGTGGGGTCTTCTGAGAGGTGACTCACTATCATTCAGGGATGTTAGCTTGTCATTCAAAGTGATGCTAATCTTGAAAGCTACCCCCAAAAGGATCTTTATCAGCTAAAATGAGGAACAGCTCTTTAGGGTGAATGTTTTCAGAGTAAGATATTGTGAATATTTCTTTAAAACAGTGTATTACATAGAAAAAAATTATTGTATTATAATTCCAACTGAAAAGTAGAGAATGAGGTTTCGTGCCTAGTATGATTATAATTGTATTTTAAAAGTATATGTACAGCAAAACACATGGGGAAGAAATATCAATACATTGAAACTATGGAAGTATTTCTGTAAAGGTGGTAAGGTTTGGGAAAATCTTTCTGTATCCCTCCTTTATAGTTTTCTTCACTTTGATTATTGTCCTTATATAATTTAAGAAAAATATTTGCAAACGAAAATCACCCTTTGTCTTAACTACACTCCTGCTCTTCTTTTTATACAACCCAAACTAACAGAACAAAAATCTTTGCCTTACCCGTGAAGTCCCTCATCCATGGAATTTAAATTATATTCTAGTGATATATATTTTTCTTTAGTATCTCTGTAAATGTCCTGACACTTTGTATTTCATAAGATAATTTTCCAAATAAAATAAAAGTAACTGAGCACAGGCTCTGCACGTGATATGGCCCGGGTGTCATGAGGGATACAGAGGAATACGAAACACACCCCTGACTTAAGGCGTTTGTTGAAAGAGCTTAATTGATGAAGGTTGCATAACGCTGAGTTCTGTCTTACATGGTCAAGGCAAAGTTGACAGAAGATGTGGACTTTTGGTTGGATATTGAAAGTTGAATATAAATTTGAGAAATGGGGGAAGGCATTTGAGGAGGTTGAAGTGTGTGCCTAAAAGTTTACAGGCTGCGATACATGCCGTGTTTTCATGAGTGTCAGGGCACGCTTTAGAATAGAGAATTTACAAATAAGACTAGGGAGGGGCAAGCCTGCAAACGTTTCTGAGGGCCATGTTGTGGGTTCGGTTGAGTGCTCAGTCTAAAGACCTCATCAAGGGGGTCATGGAGAGCTACTGAAAGTTCTGAGGCACACATATTCACATTGGGATTTTACTAAGATTATTGATTATTGTGTCAAAGGTAAAGCTCAGGTCCATCCACTAATAAAAACAAGACTTTATCTGTCAAGAAATAATGTTGGTACCTACGTCTTCCTAGAAGATAATATAAATCTTCCTCTTTTCTCCACTCATTACCTGACTCCAACAATTTTTTCAACACCAAATGTACCTCCAGTGCCCTTATGTCTTCACCATCATTGCCCCGCCCACCAACCTCCCGTCCTTACTTTCAGAGGACCTGACTTGGATTCCACGGGTCCATCTTTCTAATCACTCTCTTGTACCCTCTCACTTTTCTCTCCTTCTCTGGCCTTTAGTGGCCTGAATACCCTCATTCTAATCAAGCCAGCTTTCCACCTTCCCCTGGCTTTATCCAAGCAGCAGAAGCTGGGGGAAGTAATACTTATAAAGTGCTTAGAACGGCGCCTGATCCACAGTGAGTGCTATACAAATGTGTGGTCAAAATACAACAATGAGGCCGTCACCACCGCCCAGCAACAAAATTACAACAGAAACCAGTGCGGACCAGTTTATATTACATTTGACCGTGAGGTGAATGGGATCCCTCAGTGTAAGTAGCCTGGCGATACAGATCTTTTTTCCGAATCCGTCTTCAAAGTGACTGTGGCAGACTTCTGTCTCCCCAAATATATACCATCCCCTGTTAGATAATGACCTTGCTTCTTGTTTTCCAGAGAAAATGGAAAAGTAGAAGCACATACAACCCTCCAACAAGTGGTTTCCTTTTGCCATTAGCCTGGTTACAAGGATCAGTATGGCCCGTGAGAACAAAGCTGACCCACCACCTGTTTTTGTAAATAAAGTTTTATTGGAATATAGCTACCATGATTTGTTTGTATAATTTGTTTGTGGCTGCTTTCACACCACAACATCAGAGTGGAGTAGTTGTGGCAGAGACCCCCTAGCCTGCAAAGCCTGAAGTGTGGGTTATTTATTTACTATGACTCTCTAACTATTCTGTTCCCGTGTCACAGGCCCTTGCTTTTGTTTGAAAATACAAAGAATGCCTCTGCCTCAGGGCCTTTGCACTGTGCCCTGCTCTGCCCCCACATGGGCCCCTCTCTTGCTTCATTCAAAACTGTCTCCAAATGTTGCCATCCCAGAGGGTCTGCCTAACTACTCTGCCTCTGTTTCTCTCCTTGTTCTCCTCAGTATTAGTCAATTCAGCCTGCTATAACAAAACACCATAGGCTGGTAGCTTAACACCAGACTTCTTTCTCACAGTTCTGGAAGGTGGAAAGTTCAAGATCAAGGTGCAGGCAGATTTGGTATCTAGTGAGGACCCATATTCCTGGTTTACAGATGTCCACCTTCTTGCTGTATCTTCATATGGTGGGGGGTGTGTGTGTGTGTGTGTATGTATGTGTATAAGGACATTAATCCCATCATGAGGTCTTCACCCTTATGACCTAATTACCTCCCAAAGACTTCACCTCTTATACCATCACATTGGTTGTTAGGGCTTCTACATATAAATTTAGAGTTGGGGACACAAGCATTCAGTCTATAACATCTCTCTCATTTATCTTCATATCTGGCATTTTAGCATTTATTTTAAAAATTTAGTGTCATCCTCCCACCCCTAGAATGAGAGTTCTTTAAGGACAGGAATTCTGTCTGATTTTTGAAGCCATCTATGACACATAGTAGGTGCTCATTAAATATTTATGAAAGAATTAATCGATAAATGAATGGGTTATAGCTTTTTCTTTACTGTGAAAAGCAATATAAAGTATGGATTTAATAATGTTCCCATGATTAGGAAATCTGACTTGGTTGAACTTTCTGAGATGTCCTCAAACTTTATACCTTACCTTCACTATTGAATTTTAACTCTCATGTTTATAATTTACAAGGGGTCTTTCTTGTTCCCTGACTGTTCCTTTTTTTCAACATCTTGCTCTTTTTAATATGGATATTTTTCCTTTATCCCTGAAGTAGGATGTGGAGAATGATTAGGAAGCTGTGTGTCCCATGCATTGTTTCTTACTTTCTCCTGCCTGTTTTTGTCCCTGTATTTAGTGTTGAAGCTTTCCTCAAGTGGCTAGAGATCCATGAATACCTACTTCATTGTTTAAGAGTGGGGCACTAAGGGGTGAATGCAAGAGCAGCCTGAGAAGGCAGAGCTTGTCAACTGGTAGCTTTTGTGTGGGGTCATAGGATGACAACCTAGCCATGGTAATGAGGTCTCCAAACGACAGTGTATGTAATTTTTTGGTCTTAGCACGGTTAGCTTCTCCAGAGAACGCCAGTCTCATTTCTGAGATGGATGAGCCTGTAACCAGCAATCTGAGGACTTTGTGGGCAAACTGGACCAGGTGGTACATTGGGAAAGTCCTATCTCATTGCTGAGAATGTAGATGTTCCTTTAATCTTCTAATGCAGGTGAAACTTTAGTACTACCTTTGGCTGAGCCTCTGTCTCTGGATCTAAAGCCTCTATTCCATTTCTTCAAAGACTAAGCCTCCAGAGTGGGAAAGGAATGTCACTTAGCTCTGCTGGGAATAGCTGAGCAAGTAGAGCTAACAGCTTCTTACTTAGAAGGCCAGCCCTGCAAGTTTTAGCTCCACTGCTTACCCTACCTTTCAAGGTACCAGGTGCCTTTACTCTCTGATCTTTTCCAGGATTCTGCAGAATAAATCTGCTTGCTACTTGTTGGCCAGCTGCTCAAGTACTTGGATTTCGGCTTTCTGTGCTCTGCTGTGTCATCTATCACTCCATCAGTTTTCTAGCTTCCAAGATGTTGTTGACTTCTATTGCCTACTCTGCCCCATCTCTTTGCCCTTATCATCGTTTTTTTCTTCTCTACCGTCACGTTACTGAAAGGGAGTAGAAATAAATGCATGCAATCAATTCATCATATTTAACAGGAAGCCCTCTCTGCTTCTTTTCTTAGGTAAGCTTCTGCAAAGTTTTTGCATGCATTCCTTTAACTTCCTGAATTCCAGCATCTTCTCTTTTGCTGTTTCTGCCTTCATGATTCCATTAAAGTGACTCTGTCACAGGTCTCCTTGTTGACAGCTTTTTATTCCACAAGGCTTGATCTGATTTATCCCTTTCCACACCCAGTGCCAGGTTTCTCCATCACTGTCCAGCCACTAAACATCATTCTCTAGTCTTGTTTCTTCTCATTTCTATGTTTCCCGTAGCTTATCCCATCTGGAATTTTTTTAAAATTATCCTACTACTTATAGTTTCATTTCTCACTCATCCTCCACAGATACCCTGTACTCAAACTATACTCAGTTATTTAAAATTCCTCAGCTATTCTTTACTTGCTCATATCTGTCTTTATACATCATGTTTCTTTTGCTTAATAACCTTCTAGACATCTTTATCTTGGCAACAGGTATCATTCAAGACTTAGCATGTATAAGTGCCTCTGAAAAGCCTTCTGTGCCCCATTCCAGGGAGAGAGCTCCACCCCAGCCTGTGCATTGTCCCAAGTTGGACGTGAACACCTCAGACGCAATGACACCATTTCTCACTTCTCCTCCGCAGACAATACATAGAATATACTCACTGAATTTTGAATTATTTTGAATGGGTATTAGGATGCATCATTCAACATAGTAAACTCTAGTGGGACTTGCTTTCGTTTCAAAAATCACTAGTATGAACATCATTTGAAAATCCAGTACTCAAAATACTCTTCTCTCCACATCTAGAAAAGTATTCCATGTCTTAGCAAGATTTTTTAATGCTGAAGAATCTAATACAAGAGGATTTCTTTGGGATATCCTATGTAAACACAGCATACATTGTGCTACATCAGTTAGAATGAAGGTGTGTAAAAGAATTTAGAAAAATTAGAATCTATATACATGTCAAAGATGTTGTCAAACCTTAGGGTTTTATTTGACATCTTTTTACAGCAGCCATGCCAGGACATTGGCTCACCATTACTGCGCAATTCTTTGTGGATCCACCTGACTTTCTCCCATCAAGCAGTGACTGTGTCTGCTGTTGGTTTTTTTTTTTTTTTTTTTTTGCGGTATGTGGGCCTCTCACTGCTGTGGCCTCTCCCGTTGCAGAGCACAGGCTCCGGACGCGCAGGCTCAGCGGCCATGGCTCACGGGCCCAGCCGCTCCGCGGCACGTGAGATCTTCCCGGACCACCGGGGCACGAACCCGCGGCCCCTGCATCGGCAGGCGGACTCTCAACCACTGCGCCACCAGGGAAGCCCTGTGTCTGCTGTTCTTGCTCTTCACTGGGGGGAAGTCAGCCAGACCTCAAGTCTTTGCTCTGAGACGTGAAATTAGAGGCTTTTCATTTTCCCTTGGTGTTTAAGTCAACCCCATTTTTGAAGGCTATTTTTAAACTAAAAGGTCACCTTATATGCCATGACATACAGTAGTACTTCAGGAAAGTTATATTCTCATTAGTCCTTCTTAAGTATGTGAAGACTGTCAGACAACAGTGGGGTCAACCAAGACAGTATATCGTGGTGTTTCAAGCAAGAATATCCCAGCCAAAAGAATGGATCCAAAATACACCATTTAGGTATGAACAGTTAAGCTTTTTCTATCTATCTAGTTATGTAGTTCTATCTACCGCCCATTGAAATTCAATAAGAATAAATGACTTTAAGCCAGTCTTTCCTTCAGAAATCTAGTATTTATCATCACTGTCTGGTCTCTGTTGTCAGTAAAGATTTTCAAGAATGACGGCTCTCCAGTTCAGTACCCTTTACTTTGTGCGCTCTTTCAAGAAATGTTAAGTCTCAGAGGCTTATTATGAAAACTTAACATTTTCAGAATACTTATCAAATACTTCTACGAAGCAACTTAAGTTTTCATAGTTAACTTGATATAATACGTAACGTATGATAGTCCTGTGCTCCTCCCCCCAAAAGACACAAACTTTATCAATTAACCAGTAAATAATAATTTGGAGTCTCTCAATATCAGAACTAGTTTGGTAATATAAAATCTTAAATATCATAAGTATAATCTCTGCTGTCTTTCTGTGCTTTGAGTGTAGGTTTCTAGATTAGAGTGAGTGTAGGAAGCCAGAAACTAAAATAAAATGAAAAGGCCTAATTAGGACATTTAAGCCAAACAATAGTTTAGTTCAGAAGTCTCACTTCATAGTTTTGCATTTTGACTAGAGATACAGATAAGAAAGATAGCTTTCTCTCAGTGAAATGAAGTGAGGAGAAAATGTGTATAAGAAAATGGGCATGTGACTTTTCATCTTATCCCTGGCTTTACATACACCATTGTAGTTAACTATCTCCAAGGAAATTAAGATAATCATCTTTACACACATGTAAAAATGAAGGGAGATTATAAAAAGCAGGCCATTACATGAAATTTGGGAGTTCTTCAATTCATTGAAATATTAGTTGGGTACCCACTATATGCCAGGTAGGGAATCTGTGAACTTTTTGTTATATATTCAAGTTATGTTTTACGTTGGTATGACAGTGGGATATCATTTGTCCGTATCTAAGTTTGCCCTTTTTAAAAGCTTGGCTAATGTCGTGCTCCTTAAAAGTGGTCTGCCAACCAGCAGTACTGCATGGGCTTGTTAGAAACGCTAAAGCTTAGGCCCCATTCAGACCTACGGGATCCAAATCTGCATTTTAACTAGATCCCAGGTCATCTGTGTGCACGCTTAAGTTTCAGAAGCCAAGGTCTAGTGATTACTGATGTGTCTTTAACTGAAGAGTACCAGGACGGGTGGAAACAGTTAACCTTGCAAATATACTAGTGTAATAACTCTCAGAGACTTGTGAATTCATTTGCAAATAAACACCATTGTAGAGCATGAGAATATCATAAAGGGAAAATAAGAACATTGAAAAGTTCTTCCTGTTTTGTCTTTAAATACACAACAGCTTGAGTGCTATCTTTTTTGGCACTCCCCCTCATTCCCACAAATGGGATTATAGAAAAGAAAAGAAAATGCTGCTGTACCCTGTTTAATGGGAACATTTATTGCTGTTTTTCCTTTTCTCTCCAACACCTCTTAATTTATATTAGGCATTAAATTGTAATGTTGTTTCTTTTCATGGTGAAATTGTCCCGCGTGTATGCCTTTAAATCAATTCATTGTTATTTTGCAAAACAAAATGCTAAATAAGTACTTAGGGGAAACACAGGCCCCCCTGACCCCTGGAACTCTCTGGAGGCTCGCCTCTGTCATCCTTCCTGCACAGCAAAAGGGGAAAAAAAAAAGAGAAGGAAAAAAACAAATTTGCTGAGCCACACATTTCAAGTTGTCGACAACCACATCCACGAGAAAACAGAACAAAATATATATGCTCTCTGTCCTGTCAAAAGGCTTTTGCCTTATCTTGAGAGACTGTCAGGGCAGGAACATCAGTGAATGGGCAGGAGTCTATTAAATTAATAAGCTGCTGGATGGTGTCTGGAGAGTTATGATGCTCCATAAATCCAGTTTGATCATGGTGGACAAGGTTTAAATCTGCAGACTTCTAATACACAGCCAGTTCTTGGATTGGATTTGAAGTTTTGTGCCAGAGACACAGAGATAGTCCTGCAGCATGTGAATTAAGTTTTATCTTTTTTTTTCCTATCCTTCCATTTTTTTTTTTTCCTTATACTACTTACAAAAATGAAAGCACCTTAGGGATCCTAGCAAATGTTAGGGCTGGAAATGAAAGAACTGTTGTCAAGGTGAAACCGTGACCTAGAAGCCTAAAATCAAACCTTGGTCATTCTATTCAAGAAGCCCCATCAGAACGGAGTGTAAAAGGTCTGTGTGGAAGGAAAGATGCCTGAACTTATCTATAACCTATTTTATAGTGATGCCTGTCAAATTCTCCTCGTCTGTATTTATGACGGAAAGAAAACTAATGGTGTCAGATCTGCCCTATAGTAATAAAAAAAATCAGGAAATATTTTCTTCACCCCATTAAATAAAGTCTTCTGATATAGCCTTTACTGTGATATAGGTTTATTTGAGTTTTCAGCTTCCAACCATTTTAAGCCAAAGAACTGTGTTTTATTATTCAAATAATTTCCCAAATAAACTATTAACTTTAGGTCAAAAACAACTTATTTACATGGTACTGATAAATCAAATCCCTGGAATAAAAAATGGAATTTGTTCAAAATCATAAAATTCTCCCTATTGAGTAGGTATATTACGCTGTTTGTAATATTCAAACCGCTAGTGAATTGTTAATTACATGTTTATTTCATCAACTTACAGTTATTGTATAAATTTAGATTTTTTTTCATACCTTGGAACAGATTTATGTTAGAAAAATCTAGAATGATGGACAATGCTTTGTTATAACCAGTGCAACATGCCCATTTCAACATATTTAAGTCACCGTTAGAATACTTTCTCATAGAATCATCCAATTAACACACCTCTCTACTATAACAACATGTTAAATCATTACAGGGTCAGGGAGTGTCTGCAAGAAAAGGGAGTCCACCTCCATTCAGCACTCTCTGCATACAAAGCTCTGTCCTGAATATTGAATCATTAAACACTGACAAATAAACAACGGAAGTAACAGGGTTATCCTCCATTTTTTAATGGTTCCCAGAGATTAAATAACTTGCCCAAGTCACAAAGCAAACAGATTAACACAGCTCAAGTTGAACGTATCTCTGCTTTTCATTCATTCATTCATTCATTTGGCAACTTTTTATTGAGGGCCTACTATGTGCCAGGCAATTTTCTAGGCACTGGAGTAAAGAAAACACATAATATTCCTTGCACTGGTGAGCTGACATTTTTGGTTAGGGGGCCAAAAGTCACCACTTAACTGATTCACAGGTCTAGGTTGTTCACACACACACACACACACACACACACACACACACACACACACACACACACACACACACACACACACACACACACACCCCTACCTCCATTACATAGAACCAACCAGGAGGAGAGACACAAGAGTGCATGGATGAACCCCTCTTGGTTTCTGAAAGTATTTGCTGTGGGGTTTCTTTATTGACCTCTGAAAATTACTGACTTTTTCCATGAAAAAATTGTGGAATTTTTTTTTTCCCATAACTTACTAGTACACTTCTGAGCATTAATGTCCTGTCCTGTCCTGTAATACCAATATACTGCCCGTTAGTAGTCAGAGATTAAATAGATGCTTTGCTAATTACCTCATCCAGTTCAGTTGTAAATAAATCTCCTCTGTGTCACTCTTTCCTCCTACGACCACAGTATTATGTCCCTATCCAGGAAATGCTGAAAAGAACAGATGAGTCCCACACTGTGCCCTGCAGGTCAGAAAATTCTGGCTTGTGGGACAGATAGGAGGGGTAAGTCTGCAAGGCCACGACTCTTAATGGGAACTCCCTGCTTCTGGTTTTTCAAGTTCAATCCTAGAAACTGTGTCAATAGAAGAATCTCAGCTGCTCTCAGAAGCAGGAAGGAGACCATTATGACGTTTGCTTCCATTGAGACGCTAGCAGGACTTGAGAAAAGCATATTGAAAAGTTTTTGAAGTTTTTTTTTTATCTAGTTAACAGTCCATAAATCACATCTCCCTTAAAACTTACTTGTATTTTGATTCCAGCTCTAAGTCCTAGGAACAGAGAGTTTGGAATCAATACCTGACTCCTAGGAAGCACTCAAGAAAATATTTGTTGTATAAATAAGTGAATATTTGGATTCTCTTTTCTCCCTTCCTTTTTGTTCTGCTTTCTTATGTCTAAAGTAGAAAAAAAGAGATTGGGTTGGGAAGCAATAAAATAGATAACAATTTATATTTAAAGGGTGAGATTCGCTGATCCCTTTCTTCCTGTTAATGCCTTTCTATCCTTATGAGATTTTGCATTATAGTAGCATCTTTGTTTTGCATCCTACCAAGGTGTTAGTCACATCAAACACACAGAACTACATGGGAAGCATACCTGGTTCCACATCTAGCCTTATGTACAGAGGTAGAACATTTGAAGTTAAGAGATGAAAAAGAGAAACTAAAATTTGTTGAACACTTACTTTATAACAAACCTTGTATACATTGTGCACTACTCCGCAAGGGTTGCTATAATTATTACAGATGAAGAAACTGAGACTATATTTTGGTCAAGGTTATTACTGCTATTGGACAGATAGAGTCAGAATTTGGACCTTGGGTTTGTCCACAGAACAATATTGCCTACAAATAAAACGATGTTCATTCCTATCCATGCATTTATTTTTAAGTCATGTTAAAATGTGACATACCTGCCAAATTAATGAAATGACTCAGCCCACACTGGCTTGAATCTAAACAAAAAGGAATTTCTTTTGAGAAACACTGAAAGATAGGAGATAAATTACTGTATAAATACAAATATAAATAAAGCATTTTCAGAAGAAAAATCTAGTTTCCTTAATCTGTTTTTTAAAGTTACTTTTGGCTTACAATGAAATGTACAAATATTAAGTGTACAATCAAGATATAGAATATATCCATCACCCCAGAAGATCTGCCATGTTACAAAAGACAACCACTGTTGATTTCTATTAGCAGAGTCGTTTTCTTTATTTTTAAATTTCATATGCATGGAGTTATCAAATGAATGGAATCATACACTTCATGCCTTCTGTGCTCAGCATAATGTTTTAGAGACTCATTCATGTCATTTGGGGTATCAGTAGTTTGTTCTTTTTATTACTGACTAGTATTCCATTGAATAATAGCTATTAGAGGTTTTCAGACTCTCTTAATAAAAACTGTTTTCCTCCTTTGAGGATCCATTGCTGCAGAGGTGAAGAGAATAACCCAAATACCAATCAGCAGGAAAATAGTTGAACAAATGATGGTAGTGGAATCATACACGTCTGCAGCAATGGATTCCTCAAAAGAGGGACACAATTTTTATTGAGAGAGTCTGGAAACCTCTCAATAGTGGTGATGGCCTCCAATCAGGGCACATTTAAACTAAAAGAGATCTATCAGAAAAAGAATGGCATGAGTCAGGATCCTTTGTTTTTGTATTTCAGTGACCTTAAAGTTTTATTGACCCCAGTCAGTCTTTAGGAATCAAAACAAATGACATCACTAGATCTTCCTATACTTCCAATTGTATCAGTCATCTTCTTAACCGCCTAACCAAAGTAATTCAAAGATGAATGAAATTTAAAGATTTTCCAGTGATCTTGGTGTGTGAATATACATGGGCTTCTTCACTTTTTCGGGTCTTTATTTCTCTTTGTCTTATTAATTGCCTTTCACAAGGCAACCGAGCTATCTTAAAAGCACTTTGAAATCCCTGGATGAAAACAGCCAAAGCCATAGAAAATATCAGCATTATTATATCAGTTAATAGGCAATTGAAGCTATGGAAGGAATAACCAGAAACACAAATGAATGGCCAAGTGGAAAAACAATTCCTTAAGGAGAAATAATGGGTAATAGTAACCATGGTTCTGAGAACAGGAATAAAACACGTATCAGGAGGAGATGGATCTTAAAGGAAAGTGACACACTTCGACTTAGTTAGAGGACTGTGAAAATGGACACTACCAGACAATATCAGATAGCTTTGGTGCTCTCTATGTGAATTAGCCAAAGCATTACGAATAATCATAGAAATGCCTTGATCTGTGTTTTTTTGACGAATATGCACCATTGCTGGAGAAATACGTTTTTGAGAAACTTCTCAGAACATAAACTGCTCAGATGTTTTTAAAAAAAGAGCAAATAAAAAATAAGATCCTGAGAAACAAGAAATCATACAGTTAACGGCAATTGGCCGCTGTGCCCTAACCTTCAACTCTGAAAGTATGATGAACTAATGTGGTTGATCCGTTAGTTGAAACAAATGTTCAAAAATGTTGGAACGGAAGCGTATGAGACATGAGGGAGTGAATTGGTTCTCTGGCCAGCCAAAAAGTCCACTGATATTAGAGGATGGGCAATTCATTTAAAAATACAAGAATAAATAAATGATTTTACTATAAAAGTGAAAGAGATGGCATAAGACAAACATAATCACTACTAGCTATTTATAACAAAGTTTCTTTTTTTCTCCTTAGAAAGGGCTATATAGACATGTATGGAAATAAATCACAAAACATCTTTAAAACTCTAATTAAAGAATAAAATAACTTAGATACAAAATTTGGATTCCAACCTTTGCAGAAATACATTCCTATAGAATTATATTTTTCATTCAGATAAACTATTTAAATATTCTGAGGATAAAGATAGTAATTTCTTCAATCGTTTACATGAGTTTAAAATTAAAGTATAATATAGGAATTGACCAAACTTCTATGTTCTTTAAAAAAAAAAAAAAAGATTAAGGGTAGACAAAAGCTTTTTACACATTAAAGTTTTTTTCTTAAAGTTCTTCATGATAAGAGTTAAATAACTGCTAGCACATATTCAGAAACATAACTGCCTTGGAATGGAAAAAATGTCTTTTGTTTTGTCCTGATACTAACAAAGAGTTTGGAAAAGAAAGATAAACTCTTTCCTGAACTCTTTAGGTTGCTTTTCATATTAACTTATCTTATGAATAATCAGCTAATCTTTGAAAACTTCCTTGAATAAAAAAAGCCCTGGAAACTCTTAATCAAGTATCTTTGCTAATTAAACTTAGCAGTCATCTTGGGATTAGAGAGCTGAGGCTCTACTCTTTCGGGTATGCCTTTTACTCGTTTCTCATTTGTTGGATCCCTAGTAACATCTAGCTTTGCCTCTAGTATGTCCACAGGGAAAACCTTTCTGGAACCCCAGCCAAAATCCACTTCAGCTGCATTTCCATTTTAAGTACTGGAGCTTACAGCCTTGCAATGAACGTCGAGAATAGGCAACACTTCCTCTTTCTGTACTAAAAAAAAACTGCAGACAATAGTTTATAATAGTGATGGAGAAGAATGAACCCCCGCTCCCACCAATGAATTCAAACAAGATGCTAAGAGCAAAATTAAGTATTGCACATGTGTTAGACAATGACTCTTGAAGAAAGAAAGAATGTCTAAGCTTACATATACATACATATATACGTATACAAATGTGAATATATACATATGTGCAGACAAACATGCCCTTCTTTAATAACCACAGTTAAATTTGTTAATTGTGAAAATGGAACTTCTGGTATCACCATGCCCCCTAGCTCCACGTTACAGTACTGTTTTAGTTTTGAATAATCGGATGGTTATCGTGTGTCTCCTTAAAGCTTTTAGGATCTCTTAATAAACTCTTAATAACACTATATAGCATTTCAGATCAAACATAGGATCATAGAATGCATCATACTGTGGACATAAAATAAATCCTAATTAACACAGAAGGTAAAACAGTGCCTTAAATCAGCCAGTCCATCTTCCTCTTTGGCTACACCAGCAAATGGGCTGGGTACTGTAAACAAAAGATTGGGAGGGAAGATGGCATTATGCTCTGAATTGCCAAAATTTGAAAGCAGAGAAATGCCTCAAATGTCAAAAACCGTGAAGCTGGCAATATAGTAATATCTATAATTCTGATGAAAAATGTTTTGGTCTAAATTTTGTAAACCTGTGGGAGTTGTGTAATAAACAAGCTTTGAAAACCCACTTAGGTGAACAAATTAAGAGGAGGATTGCCTCTTGGCAACCCAGAGTAGAAATAAAAATTGTGGAAGAGGACAAGAAACAGAAATATAAGGGCATAGTTTATAGTTAATAACAGTTTTGAGGTTCGCAGGGGTGTGGAATCATTTTTTTAGTTGTGTTCTATTGAAGAGACGAATTCTGAAGAGACTAACATATTCATTGGGCTTTTAAAATTTCTGGAATATATGTCCGCATAAAATCCCTTGCCCTAGGGACTCATGTCTTTCTCATATGTATTCAGGGGAATATAACGTTCTTGGTAGAGGAAGAAATCTGTAAAATTCACCTGCCCAAAATAAGGGAATTACATTTTCAATTGTTAGACCGCAGACCTCTGGAAGACTTTTCAGCTTCGAGTGGTCTGTTGGCAGCGCGGTTTCAATAGAGGCCCCAGGGAAGTGCCAAGGCCAGCTTCACTTTTCCCCCCTTTTCTCTTTTAATCCCTGTGGGGCTCTGTGAATTTTTTTTCATAGCTGGACTAAACTTATGTCAACGGGAGACTTGCACCATAAAGACTGAACTGTTAAAGAAAGCTACAAGGAACAGCTGTGAGGCAAGGTTTCAAGCTTTGTCATCACGCTCGAAGAATTTTCTGTTTAATGTACTGTAATGCGGTATTCAATGGGGACACGTTTAATTGAGTTTTACACAACCCAGTTGGGAGTAGAGCTGCAAGGTAGGTGATGTCTAGGTTTTTAATCTTTCACTCCGGAGAGGCTTGTTGACGGAGAGGTTCTTTCTCTTTGCAAGAAAAAAAAAGGAAGCATGAGAAATGATACATCCGTGGATAAAACCAATTGGCAACCCCCAAAGGAATGAGGGCGATAAGGCGAATCCAGCACTTGTAAGAAATAAAAGAATCCAACTGTTCATTTAAATGAGAAACAACACCCGCATGAAGGAGGACGCAGGGAGGCTGGGGGCAGGCGTGGGGAGGAACCCAGGCTGACAAATAGAAGCAGTGATGCAGGAGGAAGGAATTCCAGCAAACAAACAGCAGCTTGTTAGGGGGATTACCAAGGAGATACTTGCCGGTGTGTATTTTTAAGGAACATAAGAGGGAGAAGGGGGCATTTTTACGTTGGGAACAATGACTAACTGGCAGAAATGAGCGCAGAGGGAGCCGCTATCGCACAAACAGCACTTAAAATAAATCATCATTTCTTCCTAAAGTCCTAACCTAACCCCTGCATCAACCTGAGTAAAAATAGCACCAGACCCTGTCAAGAAGACAAAATAATACCTTATACATCAGCTTCAAGGTATTAAACTTTCTTAGCTCAGACAGCCCCTCTTCCTCAGGCTTTAGCAGCTAAGCAGGCAAAAGCAGCACGAAGCAGCTGCCGCATTCACAGATCGCATTTCTATTTTGTCTCCGTGACACTAGGCCTAATACGTAGCTCCGTAGTTGGCCTGGGCAGAACCTTTCAAAAAACTTGCTTTAAATATTTATTACCAATTTTCTGGTCCCCCGCAGAGGAGGAGAACTAGATAAAGGATTATCTGCTAATATAATGAAAGGGATGTTAGTACTCTTCCACTTATTTTTTCTGCTGAATCTTTTTGGGCAGTCCATTTTGATGCTGTCCCTAACGGTGATGGCTGGTTTCTAATGTGCCTGTGAGCCCATCCCAGTGGAAAAGAGTGTGCATGATGACACAGATTCCTATGAATTCCTGCACTCCACCTGCAATAAGAGACAACACTTTAAGAATGTTCTGCTCTCTTTCATCAGTGTTTGTGGCATGCAGATAGCTAATGCATTGTTGCCTGTCAAGATCCTTGCTAATTTAGGGCTGCTGACATGGTGCCTGGTAGTCTACTCTTTGGTATGTTATGGCCATGAGAAGCCCTGCTTTTTCATCTTTTAAAATTAATTTGCTTTATTCCACACATATCTCTAGTACTAGGCACTGGGAATAATGTGGAGAACCATTTCAGCACTGTCCTTGTCCTCATGGAGTTTACAGTCTAGTGGGGGAAAATATAACAATCAGGCCAATAAATAGAACGTTTTGAAATGATTGTTATTGGGATGTTGATAGTAAAACTATGAAAATAATTTTTGTTTCATTCATAGAATTGATCGAAGTGACCACTTGGGTCATCCTATAGGGATCACTTTCCTTGTTACACAAATTCATGCAACAGGTATTTGTTACGTACCTACTATGTGTCAGGCATCGTTCTAGGTGCTAGATATAGAACAGTGACCAAACCATGAAAATTTCTGTTCTCATAGGTCTTAAAGTCCAACATATTCTCATTTAATTTTTTTTGCAACATTATAAAATGGCCATTATTATGATGATTTCACCTAACATTGATAAAGCATCCTGAACTTTACAGAGCACTTTTGCTTTCATTATCTAATCCAATGTGGGCATCAATCATGTGAGGTACATACTAGTTTATTTTACACAAGAGAAATCTGAGGAACAGAAGGGTAAAGTAATTTTGCCAGGTGTCACAAAGAATTAAAATTGAATGTGTGGCTGTAATATGAGCCGCCTAATTTTTTTTTCCTTTTTTTTCTTGTTTTTATTGCGGTATAGTTGATGTACAGTATTTTGTAAGTTTCAGGTGTACAACATAATGATTCACAGTTTTCAAATATTACATTCCATTTATAGTTACTATAAAATATTGACTCTATTCCCTGTGCTGCACTATATATCCTTGTAGCTTACTTATTTTATACATAGTAGCTTGTACCTCTTAGTCGCCTACCCCTATTTTGCCTCTCCCGACTTCCATCTTCCCACTGGCAACCACTGGTTTGTTCTCTATATAAGCTTCCTAATTTAATCCAATATAATTTTTACTTTACTATGTGCTTTGTTACTGTGATTTTGTTTTTCATTTTTTCAAAAGTCTAGAACAGTGTTTTGATTTTTTGGAAAGTGAATGTAATTATCAGAATTCGGAGCTCAGTTTGTCAAAATAAATTCACTCACTTGAAATGACCAATACAGTTCCACTTGGGAGGGGATTCTCATTGAAAATCAGCTCAGGAGCTAGTGTCGCTAATACGAAGGAGCCTTGGCAGCCACGTGCTTTATTTAGGACAGCACAAGGCTGAGGACCATGGTTCTAGAAACTACATGATCCTAATCTAATGCCAGTTCTCAGTGACTTGAGTCTGCAGAGCACAGAGCAAAGTGCTAGAAATTATTAGGCTAATATATGGTAAAAATCTACTTAATGAAAAGCATTATTTAGATAAACTTGGTTATTACCTTGATACATACAATGATAATGGTTGTAGTTGTGTTTGCTTTAAGGCACCACCATCATACTTTTATTATTTGTCACCTCTCCTTGAGATAGGCCTTAGTTTTGTTGAATTCATAATTTCTGATGTGAAGCGACAACATGATTGCAGCCTCTGTCCAGGGATCGTTTAGAGATTCATCTGTTTTTGAGAAGAATCAAGAGCAACCCGTAAATGAGACAGCTCACTAAAAGAAAGGTCTGCAGAACACTCGTTTTAGGGTTTGTTTTGCTTCTAGCGTAGCGTTTAAGTACACGGACTGCCTGAAATCTCAAGAGCCTAGGGTCAAACCCTGACTCTGCTACCTATTCGCTTGTGAAAACCAAGGCAAGTTACATCGATCATCTTCTCAATATAAAACAGTGGGGGGGCCTTACCTTACGAGGTAGTTTTGAGGATTAAATGACTAAATATATGTAAAAGAAGGACTCATAACCATGCTGGGCACGTGATACATGCTACGTTATGATGAACAAATACTATCTTGAATAAGTTTCTGCATTTATATGACAGTGTAGTAGGAGTCTAAGTCATAGATACGGACTCAATAATTCAAAGTTAAGGAAACTTTGAAGCGAATTGTATTGATAATTATTAGGATTTGGAGCTGGTATTATTTGAATCATCAATATTTTCATCAATAGGCAATATTTAGGCCCAACAACCAATCTCTGGAACACATTTGAGTTTGGGGGATGCGGTAGGTGACTGAGACAAGCCCAGACTGGGAACACTGTCATTCCACAAAACTGCCCATTTGCTCTATTGTTTCCTATTCTTTGTTTAGAAAGAGAAGTTAATGAAGCACTTAATTTTCTGATATAATATATAATCTGAAAGTACTTGGAGAGCTAAACAGCAATTCAGTGCCTGGACTAAAGGAAGGATAGCTGAGATTCTTGATGGTTTCGTCCTATCCTAACACACCCCCTCCAAAGAATACTTTCCTGTCACAGTGAGTTTGTGTGAGCTTGTCCCCAAAAGCACCACCTGCAAGATTCTGATATATGTTCAACTCTTCCCCCCTTTCTTTCCCTGTGCCCCATACTTGCAAGCTTATATTTTGAAAATCACTTTGTAGACTGTGTATAGTGATGTAGCCAGCTGGCTCCATCTGTGGGTTATCACATAGACTGGCAGTTCTGAAAGTGTGGTCCACCAACCACAGGTCCCAAGACACTTTCCAGAAGACCATGGGGTCAAAACTACTTCCATAATATTACTGAGATGTTATTTGCCTTTTCCACGGTGTTGACATTTGCATTAACAGTGCAGAAGCAATGGTGGAACTTTTATGAATCGAGGGAGGCATTGGAAGCAAACTGTACTAGAAGTCATTGTATTTTGCCAAAGTTGAAACAAGCAAAGACAGTGCTACTTAAGAATGTTCTTGATGAAGCAGTGGAGTTTAATTCTTTTATTAAATCTAAACCCTTGAGCACATGCCTTTTTAATATTCTGTGTGACAAAATGGGAAATACACATAAAGCACTTGTGTTTCATGTTGAAGTACTATAATTGTCTCCGGAAAAAACACTTGTATGATTGTTTGAATGAAAAGTGGAATTAGCCACCTTTTTCATGGAATGCTGTTTTTGCTTGAAGAATGTCTGACAAACTGTGTTATTTAAATTTGAGAATTTGGCAGATGTTTTCTCAGAAATAAATATTGCTTCAAAGAAAACAACTGACAGTATTTATTGCCAATGATAAATATCGAGCTTTCAAGCAAAAATTAGAATTTTGGAACTTTACAGTGCCTGCCATTGTGAACATGACAGCTTTCCAAAACTTAAAAACTTTCCTGATGAAATTCCTTGTCATAGCCATGAATGTGATTTTTTTGATGTTACACAATGAAATGTGCCAACATTTGGAAGGTCTGTGTAACTCAGTAGACCAATAACTCCAAAATAATAGATGCATGACACTAATAAATTATGTATTGGTAAAAGATTCAAAGTGCAACATATACACATGGATCTAAAGCAACAGAGTATGAAAAGCTAATTGACGTGGTGTCAGATTCCACGCTGCAACTCACCTTTAAGAAGATAACACTTGTTGAATGTTGATGCAGCATCAAAAAAATTCCCAAATTACCTGGAAAGGCTACTGAAATACCCCTCTCTTTTCCAACTATGTATCTACATGAGGCCAGATTTTCTTCATATATTTAAATGAGAACAACATAAGACAGCAGACTGAATGCAAAAGCAGTTATGAGAATTCAGCTGTCTTCTCTTAAAGCCTGACATTGAGAGACTTGCAAAAATGTAATACAGTGCCACTTCTCACTATTCTTTTATTTTGAAAAATATAGTTATTTGTTACTAAAAAGATTTATTTTGCATTAAAATGGCAAGTTTATTATTTGCTATTTTTAAAAGGATAAATAAATATTTTACAAAGTTTTTAGCTTTATTTCTATTGTGATACATGTCAATAGATAAAACCCACATAAACCAAAGATCTTCGTTCCTCAATTTTTATGAGTGTAAGGGGTTCCTCAGACCCAAAAGTTTGAGAACCACTGAGACAGCTCATAGCAGGTGGACCCAAAGAGGGTTAATTCACAGGCTGCTCAGTTCAGTCTTCAGGGCCCAGACAGATAGGCCATTGACTTCTCTCAGAGATACACACACACCTTCCATAGCTGTTGCCAAATTGGAAGAATGCTGAGCCCAGATTGTCCCTCACTACCCCTTCTGATCTTTCAAGCCTTTGCAAGCTGTTCTCTAATTCATTCAAAATAAAAGGGATTTTTAAACATGTGCTGGCCTAATTTTAGATGAAAGTGAAATGTCAATTAAGAAGTCTAATTTAGCTCTAGCCACTAAATTAGCTTTTTCTACCTTGAAAAGCAGCAGACAGTGTGAGGCAGACATGGAAAAAGATGACTGAGCTGACATTTCAGTATGCCAGTATTGCTGACCTGCGTCTTCTTACAACAGGGAAAAGTACTTCAAGCAGTAGAATTATCCTTTCCTTAAGAAAAAAAGTGGGGTACCTTCTTTGTCCACATATTCTATTTCTACTGTTCCTTTTTTTTTCAGAATTATAAGAATTGCTCATGATGGAAGCCATAATTATAAAAGTAACTGAATTTGGACCTTACTAGGTTTTGAAAAGTACAGATGAAGTCTTATGGGCATTTCATCAAACCTAGTATATCATATATAATTATATATACTTAATCCTCAGCAAGAATGGGTCATTTCCTCTTCTCTTATCCCCAAATATTGCACTACTGTGACATTATGACTGCAGCATTACTCATGACATTGAGATGAGATTAGCTTCTTGACTAAACTTGGCTCTAAAAGGATAAAAATCATATTTAAAATTTTTTTTGGATTCAAATACTTAGCAGAGTTTAGAAGGTCAATCAATATTTTTGATTTTGAATGAATGAGTAAATTGGTCAGTCAATAGAAAACATAATTGATTGCCTGTCAGTGTGAAAGACCAAGTTATTTAAATATTTCACTTTTTATACCCATTTTTCTAAAAACTTGAGGACCATATGTGGAATGTTTTGGTACTATATTGATAGAGGGAAAAAAGTAATAAACTAGTTATATAAATACATTCTCTTTCCTACTGTGCTGCAAGCAAATCTTATATCCAATTTCTATGAAATCTTTAGAGAGCATTAGTGAAAATAGACCCGTGAAAACAAAACTGGACTCTCTATGGATATAGACAATCTCCAGTAAATATATACATAACATATTATAATTTACTCTAGATCTGTTCCTTCTAAAATTCTCATTACTTTAATTCTCATTACTGAATACTCAAGACATTTGGATTTTGCCTTACGTCCTGGGCTCACCTACTTTTGGATTTATTTTTTAAATAATATAGTTTAATGCCTAGGTTGGGGCAAATGCCTAATAAAATACAGGACATCATTAAGTGTTGTTTGCCTTTGTTTTGTCTATTTTAAGGGAAGTGTGCGTGTATGCGTGTGTTTGAATAAATAAGGATTACTTTGTAAAAATCTGGTTGAACCCATCATTATATTTGTATTTAGATCCATCAGCTTACTATCTAGTTTTCGATAAACGTGACGGAGTCAGTAACCATAATCCTCTTACGTGCCTTTGCCTTCAGACAATATTTACAAATATGATTCTCCTCTCTTTTGAAGGGTGTGGGACTGGAGATCTAGAAGCAAAGGTTTAGCAAGCATAGCCCAACCAGGGCTATGACATCTAGGATATCTTTATCAACATCATCCTCTTGCCACTCCCATCCAACTAGCCAGACAGTTCTTAAATTACTGGGAAGAAATGGTGGGAAACAACTTTGTATGAATTCACTTTCTAATTGTCTGAGCTCTTTTCACCAAGAATTTTGAGAATGTTCAAGCCTATTTGACAGATAAATAGTAAAGTGCATAGAAGTCGGGGTGACATTAGCTAGAAATGACAGTACAGTTCTAACAAGGGCAAAAGCCAAAAGCTGAATTTTGTTCTTTTTATATCCCAGTGAGAGATATTATTTCTCCTGTGCCTTTTTATAAATATGATTTTATATGTGGTATAAGCACAAGAATACCCACAACACACCGTTAAACTATGAAGCAAAAGAACAACCAGGAACCCACCATCCAGGTTAAGAACTAGAATGATGCAATGTGTACTATACATTACTTGTATAAACTATACACTTATATGTGCTTATCCTTGTCGCATCCACCTCGCTGTGAACTCTCCCTCCCCTAACAATAAACCTCCATCCTGATTTTTTATACATTAGCCCCTTCCCTGGCCTTTTAAAAATAGCTTTGTCACATATGTATTTATTCCTAAAATTTATATTGGTCGGTTTTACTAAAGGTTTACTTCTTGGTAATTCAGTATCTTACTATTAGAAATATGAAAAAATAGACCCATGGAGGCTACCTTTAAAATTCTTTGTATGATAGATTTTGAAAACATACCAGCTTGAGATTGCATTTATTTTTTCAGTTGGTAAATTATTATTTCAGTTATTACAGTATATTAAAAAATTATTTTAGTTGGTATTGGTAATAGATTGATAACAACAGCTATCTTTGTGAAACACCTTTTTAACATCTGATTACTATACTAATGTATGGATAGGGCAAAATTTCCTTAGCTATAACCTTAATATTGAATATACTATCTATTTTCCATTACTCTAATATAAATAGTAATAAGCTGAACAAATAATAATGTTTGTATAAATTTTTATTTCTTGTGGTTATTCATTTTCTTAAAATAGGAAACTAGGAATGGAAATAGTGGCTCAAGGATGAGTATTTCTAAAGGTCTTGATACATATATTTTACCATACTGTATTTGGGATATCAGGACATGTTTCATTACCATTACATTCTCTATCCCTTGAGAGATTTAACTATTATGAATTCTTTTGAATGTTTGATATTTAAGTAGATTAAAATGATGAGCTCTTCTAATTTTCTTCTACTTTTTGTCTAAATTAAATATTTCTTTTTACATCTTTATTGGAGTATAATTGCTTTACAATGTTATATCAGTTTCTGCTGTACAACAAAGTGAACCAGCTGTGTATGTATACATATGTCCCCATATCCCCTCCCTCTTGAGCCTCCTCCCCACCCTCCCTATCCCATCTCTCTAGGTCGTCACAAAACATTGAGCTGATCTCCCTGTGCTATGCAGCAGCTTCCCACTAGCTATCTCTTTTACATTTGGTAGTGTATATATGTCCATGCCACTCTCTCACTTCATCCCAGCTTCCTCTTCCCTGTTGTGTCCTCAAGTCCATTCTCTATGTCTGCGTCTTATTCCTTTCCTGTCACTAGGTTCATCAGTACCATTTTTTTAGATTCCATATATATGTGTTAGCATACGGTATTTATTTTTTTCTTTCTGACTTCACTCAGTATGACAGACTCTATTATTTTCATTTTGTATTTCTTTTTTGTATATAATCTATTAGCAATGAATATATTGTTTTATTCTACAATTCTCATTTGTTATTTTAATTTTGTTAAAATTTTTTATCTTCTCTATTGAAATTTTATTTTTGATTCTTAAAGTTTTTCCTTTTAAGGGATGCCAAATTTATAGTTTATTCCATTTGTAGTTTATTTGTTTCCTGTGAATCTTGCAAAGACCATTCACATTTGGAGAAGAAAGGAATAGTTCAACTTTTTCTTTTTACTTTTGATGTTTTTATTTTAAATCACCATATCCCTTTAATATGCAACAGTATATGTAATGCAGTTGCCAACATCGTTAGGGTTCTTACCATGTGTCAGACAATTTTCTCAGCACTTTACATATTTACCTGTTTAATCCTCTCAAAAACCCTATAGCAATGGGCACTATCATTATCTCTATTTTATAGTTGGGAAAACCAAAGCCCAGAGAGACTAAGTAACTTGCACAGAGAGAATTTACAGTTGGGAGCAAAGCAGTCATCTCTTAATTCCTATGTTATAAGTCCCCTCTAACTGATTCTGAATTTTATTCTACCTTACATTTATGCCAGTAAATGGTTTAAAGTAGATATCTAAATAAGTATTATTTTTCAGAAGAATGTGTTCCCCAAACTGATTTGTTGCTTCAATCAAATAAATTCTTATGCATTCTAGATTCCTTTTAGAATAGTTGATTCTATCTATACCTTTGTCTTTCCTTATGCCTATATTACATTGATTTGATTTTATACCATAATAGTGTGTTTTAACATACTACCTTGTATTATTCTTTTTCAAAATTATTTTGGATATTTTTATCTGTTTATTTTACCAGGTGAAAGAAGTAATTTTATTTCCAAAAAAATACTGATGAGATTTTAACATTACACTACATTTATAAATCAATTTGAAAGTAAATTGTCATTTAAATATTTTCTCCTTTGTAACTCTTTCTTCACATTAGTAAATTCTGATTTCTATCACTACATTTCTTACTGGTTATATATATATATATACACACACACACATACATATATATATTTGTATATATATACCTTTATATACCTTGTTAAAACATTCCCATGTATCCGGCAGTTTTTTTGTAATTGTGAATGAAACTTTGTAGCAATTATATTTTTCTCTATTAATAATACATGACTGGTATTGACATTTAAAGTAATTTTTGTCTGATATTAGTAATTCTCTAATTATTTCTAATCTGTAAATAATGACCTTTTTGTCACCTTTCTTGTGGTTTTACAGTTATTATTCTTGTTTCCTGCCTTATTACATTGGCTACAATTTCTAGAAAATTTCAAATAATATTTCAGATTTCCAAGCATTTAAAAAACATTTTAGATGAAAATATAAAATTAGGGGCATGGACTGTGGAATAACTTTTACATATTTGTCCAACCTAAGCCCTGTCTTTCAAGGGGAAATAGATTAGCACAGCAAGGCATGGACATTGGCCTTCCTGTTACCAAACTGGTCTGGCCAAGATACATTTTTCAGGAAAAATTGCCACACAATTCATCTGCTCCACTGAGGCAAACAGAGTTATTTTTAAACTCTGATTGCCAACAGCCAGATAATAGAAATAACAAAGGGGAAATTGTTGACACTCCCTCTGGAATGAAACCCTAATTCCTAGATTTATCTCATTCTAGCTACTGTTTCACTGTACAACTATAGGAACAGTAAAAGAGGGGTTGGGAAGAGGGAAAATGTGTGCCAGGGATGAACTCAAATATATATTTCCATATTTCTATTTTTTCAAATAGCATGCAATTTTGTCTTTATTTTCTTTAACTAAGAATGCTTAATTATATGCCTTGTCTAAAATTCATTAACAATCAAGTCTCTTATTTTTTGTTTAAAAAAACCATTTTATAACATTCCCAACAAAGATTAATTTCTTAAAAACAAATAATTAAATTGAAAATGAAATCTACACAGAGATATTCTCTTCAAAGTCATAGTCAACAGCCCCTCACTATAATACATTTTAGATCATTCATGTTGGCATGGCTATCACATAAAATTCTGAAATGTTCAAATAATCTAATATAAATGTCTATGAGGACTCTGAGAGTGACTATTTCTGTGACAACACTTTTGATGCCTCTGTTACTGCTTCCTAAGCCACAAGAAGAAAATACAGTTAAATTCAGGGCTTATTTCTTTGTTAAAATAATTGTAAGACAGCCTTCACAAGATACACTGTTGGAAAGCTAGTACATGAAGAAATGAAACAATATTAGTAGGACAGACTTACATTTTATACATATCAGTGTTCAGAGCCTTGGTCCACCACTAGCTAGCTATGTGACATTGAGCAAGTTATTTAATTTCTCCCTAAACTTTGCTTTCTTCATATGTCACGTTATTATGAGATAATATTATTTTCTGGTTCCATAAATGTCTATTGCCATAATGATGATGATGATGTTGTTCATTTGAAAGTCCTCTTAGATCTGACTCATCTTAGAGAGTTTATGAGTTATGTTTCATAATCTTTATATTTTTATGTAAATATTACACAGATCTCGTCTGTGAGACTCAACATCAATGCAACAGTCACCTAATTCAAATCAAACAAATCACTAAAGGGCGTGATATTACAGCAAAAGTACAGAATTGTAGATCTGGAGATAAAAGCGTTAGATGTGAATTTGCCACATCGCAGATGTTCAAACCTCAGTTTCTACATTTGTCTTTCCTGCCTTACATGATTTGTTAAGATCAACTGAAATAATGTATGAAACATAAGTCTGTGAAATATGATTTGAATATGTTTTTTAAAATAGTGCATGGGTATTGAAATCTATTTCATGATATTGCGCAAGCAACTACACACTTTAAGGCCTGATTCTCAAATGTTAATATAGTTGAAACAAAGTGTAAAATTTATATATTGTATATTGCTGTTTTTCTTAAATTTTGCAAAGCTAACCAACTTTAAACAAAATTGTTTTTATAATTTTATCATTCAGTATTCTGATAAAATTGGATATCAGAAAAGAAATTATTGCTAGGTGTTAATCCCTTGTTAAATACAAATCATTGCATGAGTTGGCAAGTCCTGCTGAAATGAAATAATTCAGTATATACATTGTTATATTTACTTTTCTACCAAAGTTTATTATTCACTTCTTAGTATAAGACATTTTCCAATTTATTATATAATTGAATCAAACATTCATCACTAATCGTAGAGAATGGTGAACACTCTTACCTAGGTTCATAAAGATCCTTGTGCTCCTAAAAAACTCCTCCATTAATATTTTTAAAAAGTAATTTTCTAACTTTCTGTTAAAGAAAAATACACAGATTTTATAAGTACATTTATACTACACTGTACATTGTCCTCAAAGAGAGGGTTTATTTAGGGTGAGAGATAGCATTCCCTTAACTGAAACCCACTTCTTTCTCAGATTTATTCCATTCCTGTTAATGAAATGTGTGATGACTCTTGTGTCAGGGAATTAATGATACTCAATAAGTAAAGAATGGGAAACCTAGGTAGATGAATTATGCCTGTTCTTCAGTTCTTTTCAAAGAGGAAAATTGAAAGAATCCATAGGATCACACTTATTATGATATTAAAACTATGGGAATTTCATCAGATAAAAGAAATGTTAAATGAAACCCTCTCTGTAAACACTCATGTCAAGAAAGGCAATTTTAGCTATGCAGTGGTGTAGCATTTTGTTTTTTCTGCCATAAAACCATCAGATCAATAAAAAATTATGTAGCAGATTATTATTACACTGTGCTCACCATAGCTCTAATCATAAATAATACAGCAGTTATCCTGGTTATATTAATTATAATTAGAATGCAGATAATGTAGACGGTCTTTTATTACTAGAGCCAAATCAATTTTCCAGTGTTATTCAATGCAAGGTCACACAAAGTTGTGGGAGCTTTTAGACTTCTTATGAAATGGCCTGCCTGCCTGTGTGAGAGAGGGTTTGGCTCAGCTGTGTAAGACACATTGACTGGGAAGATCATTGAAATAAATACAGCCATGAACCCTTGCCTATGATGGCAGAATTTCATTTTATAAAGTAAGCATAGCCATAACCCAACCTCCTTTATGGTGGGAAGCCTCATAAATCTTTCAGAGGAGACCAAGTCTTCTGTTTAGTGGTAAAGAGGAAATCAAAATGGATTTGTTTGCATTGTTCATTTCTCCTCATTGCCTTTTTGTTCCATATCTTGGCATTCATATTTTTTAAAGGCATTCCATATGTAATCATCTTGTAATGATTGAGGGAAACCACAGAACAACAAACTAACAGAAAAACATTAAGTGTTCAGTGTAGGTAGATGGTGTATAGGCTGATTTTGCATACTGTCATATGAGGATTTTTTATGAAACTGGAGTTTGGTTGCTCAAGAATACATGAAATGGGAAGAATGCAAGAGAATGAGACAGAGGTTAAGTTCAAAAGAAATGATTTTACAGATGTCTTCATCATGGTTAAGGGGAAATAAGAGATTTAGGCCCCAAAGTCTATGGAACCAGAAACTGTGGTTCGGAATTAACCCACTCTCAAGGCACCAGAAAGGGGTGGCATAGTAATTCTGGAATCTCTGGTTGAGCAGATCTAATGGTGCTGGATTAGAAGCTTGTGTGTTAATGAGATTTCCCACTTGACAAACTCCCTCAGATGGTGGAGCCAAGGTCTGACCAGGTCACAAACTCAAATGAGAGCAGGCGAGTAAAACATAGAGTGTACTGGACTGGGAGTAAAGTAATATAGCTGGTAGGGAATGTGTCAAAACGTTGGAAAATTCATGACTGGCATAAAGACATTGATGTTCACAAAATGTTTGTCAGTGCTTTAATATATCTTTGGGAAGAGGGTGGCCCACATACCATCAATGTTTGACCTCTGGCTACAAAGCCATGTTTGTTTTCTTGGTAGTTAGGAAATTTATGCGTTCGGGTCACTAGTCAAATTTCTTCTGAGATTTGACAAAATCACTAGTATTAACAGAAGTGATATTTGCAAAGGTAAGAAATGGGGAAGGTATTTCAAAGAGCAGAGTCAAGAAGCTATAACCAAAAAGGAAGACAGGCTGAGAGCCAGAACTCCACTGGTGAGCAAAGAAAAGTAGGCATTCTGGATAAAGATCCAACTTCAGTTCTCCAGAGGGCCCCTTTTGAAGTTCTAAAGCACCAACCTCAGTGAACTGGTTGCTTAAAGGCTGGAGTGTCAGGTTGACCAATGATCTCTGTCTGCAAGGAAGGAAGGGCAGCTTCAGTCCTTAGGGTCTCAATTCCGGTGGATAAAGGTGAGGTATAAGTAAATAAATAGCCATGTTTCAGAGGTAGAGATTGACAAAAGGAGGGAGCTCTAAATGTCAGGTCCTTAGAAATCACAGCACTCAAATAGTAATAAAAAACCCTTGGCTACTATTTATTAAGCTTATGAACTGCACACTGTCTCAGGCACTTGTGCTTTTTCTCTTTTTTTATTCATCACAATCTTCGAAGAACTAGGTACTATTACTACTTGGATTTTATAGATGTGAAAACTGGGGCTTTCTGAAGTCCCATAGCAAAAGGTGAGCCAGAATTCAGACATACGTTTTTCTGTGGCTTGAGATCCCAGCTCTTAACCATTAAACACTACTGCTTCCAGGCTAACAAAATTTATAGAGCCCTAAATTACAGGGCAAAAGCAATTGCATCTTTAAAGACCTCTCACCTAGGTATCATGTTTGCTCAGAATCCGAGACCAGGTAAAGAGAAGGTCTCTGTTGCTTTTAAATGAGCAGCAACCTTATATGGTCTTCTGACTGAACAAGCATCCTAACCATTTTAACCATAGTTCTACTCAGTAACACATTACATATTTAAAACCACCAAGCCTTAAGTAATGCTTTTAAACCACTTAGAGACTTTGGCAAATTGGTTTTTAAAATGGAAATTAACACCAATCTTTCTCAAACTCTTCCAAAACTTTGAAGAGAAGCAAACACTCCTAAACTCATCTTATGAGGCCAGCATTATCCTAATACCAAAACCCAAAAAACGACACAACTAGAAAAGAAAACTATAGGCCAATATCTCTGATGAATATAGATGCAAAAATTCTTAATAAAATACTAGCAAACAATTCAGCAGCTCATTAAAAGAATTATTCACCATGATCAAGCGGTATTTATTCTTGAGATGCACAGATGGCTGAACATAGGCAAATCAGTCAATGTGATGATACATCACATTAATAGAATGAAAGAAAAGAATCATGTGATATCTCAATAATTGCAAAAAAAAGCATTTGAAAGAATTCAAATTCCATTTATGATAAAAACTCTTAATAAATTAGATGTAGAAGGAATATATCTCAACATAGTAAAGGTCATATATGACAGGCCCACAGCTAACGTCACAAGGGTGAAAGGTTGAAAGCTTTTCCTCTAAGATCAGGAACAAGACAAAGGTGCCCACTCTCACCACTCCTATTCAACATAGTACTAGAAGTCCTAGCTGGAGCAATTAGGCAAGAGAAAGAAAAGGTATCAGAATTGGAAAGGAAGGAGTATAATTGTCTGTATTTGCAGATGGCATGATTTTCTATATAGAAAAGCTTAAAGACTCAGCCATAAAAACTGTTAGAGCTAATCAATGAATTCAGTAAAGTTGCAGGATACAAAATTAACATGCAAAAATCAATAGCATTTCTATACACTAACAACCAATTTTCTGAAAAAGAAATAAAGAAATCAATCCCATTTACAATAGCATCAAAACAATGATATACTTTGGAATCAATTTAAGTAGGTGAAAGATCTCTACTCTGAAAATTACAAGATGTTGATGAAAGAAATTGAAGAAGACATAAATAAATGGAAAAGTATCCCATGTTCATGGATTGGAATAATTAATATTGTTTGTTAAAATGTCAATACTACCAAAAGCCATCTATAGATTCAGTGCAATCCCTATAAAGAATCCAATGGCAATTTTTACAGAAGTAGAAAAAACACTTTGAAAATTATACGGAAGCACAGAAGAGCCTAAGGAGCCAAAGAAATCCTGAGAAAGAAGAACAAAGCAGGAGGTTATATACTTCCTGATTTCAAGCTATATAATAAAGCTTATATTCATTAAAACAGTATGGTACTGGCATAAAAACAGACAGAGCAATGGAAAAGAATCAAGAGCCCAAAAGTAAACTCAAGCTTATACGGTCAGCTAATATTTGACAGGGGAGCCAAGCATACTCAATGGAGAAAAGACAGTCTTTTCAATAGACCGTGCTGGGATAATTGGATATTCACATGGAAAAGACTGAAAATGGACCCATATCTTACGCCACTCATAAATATTAACTCAAAATGAATTGAAGACTTAACCTGAAACCATAAAATTTCTATAAGAAAGCATAGGAATAAAGCTTCTTGACGTGGGACTTGGTAGTGATTTTTGGATATGACATCTAAAGCACAAGCAACAAAATCAAAGAGCAAAAAAATCAAATCAAACAAAAGCAAGTAGGACTACATCAAACTAAAATACTTCGGCACAGCAAAAGAAACCTTCAAAAAAGTAAAAAGAAAACCAATAGAAAGGGAAAAAATATTTATAAACCATATATCTGATAAGGGATTGATATCCAAAATATATAAAGAACTCATACAACTGAATAGCAAAATAATATATAACCCAATTAAAAGAGGGTAAAGGACCTGAATAGACATTTCTCCAAAGAAGATATGCAAAAGGCAAATACGTACATGAAGAGATGCTCAACATCACTAGTTATTAGGGAAATGCAAATTAAAACCACAATGAGATATCACCTCATGCCTGTTAAAATGACAATCATCAAAAAAACAAGAGATAGGGCTTCCTTGGTGGCGCAGTGGTTGAGAGTCCACCTGCCGATGCAGGGGACATGGGTTTGTGCCCCGGTCCAGGAAGATCCCAAGTGCCACGGAGCGGCTGGGCCTGTGAGCCATGGCCGCTGAGCCTGCGTGTCCGGAGCCTGTGCTCCGCAACGGGAGAGGCCACAACAGTGAGAGGCCCGCGTACCGGAAAAAAAAAAAAAAAAAAACAAGAGATAACAAATGCTGGTGTGGATGTGGAGAAAAGGGAACCCCTGTGCACTGTTGATAAGATTGTAAATTGGTACAGCCACCATGGAAAACAGTATGGAGGATCCTCAAAAAATTAAAAATAGAACTACCATATGATCTAGCAATTTCACAGGAAATAAAAACATTAATTTGAAAAGATATCTGCACCCACATGTTAATAACAATTTAATTTGCAACAGTCTAGATGTGGAAACAACCTAAGTGTCCATCAATGTATTAATGGGTAAAGAAGTTGTGGTGTATATATATATATTTTTTTTCAGCCATAAGAAATGAGGAAGTCCTACCATATGTGACAACATGGATGGACCTTGATGGCATTATGCTAAGTAAAATATATGTGGAATATTAAAAATAAAAACAGAAACAAACTCATAGAAAAAGAGATCAGACTTCTGGCTACTAGAGGTGGAGGGTGGTGGGAGAGGGAATTGGAGGAAGGTGAACAAAAGGTACAAATATAAGATATGTAACTACTAGGGATGTAATGTACAACATGATGACTATAGCTAGCACTGCTGTATGATACATAGCAAAGCCGTTAAGAGAGTAAATTGTAAGAGTTCTTATCATAAGGAAATTTCCCTTTTTTCCTTTCTCTTCTTTTTATTGTATCTATGTTGGAAGATGGACATTTGCTGAACCTATTGTGGTAATCATTTAATAGTATACATAAGTCAAACCGTCATGCTGTACACCTTAAACTTATACAGTGATGCATGTCGGTGATTTCTCAATAATACTGGGAAAAGTGTAAGTTTAACATATTTGCCAAAGTACAAAAATTAATATTTTCAGTACATTTCTACTTATGTCAACATATCCTGTTTCCCTCTTTCTTTTATGTAAGTTGATGCATAATTTATATGCAATAAAGTATATCAATCTCAAATGTTAAAAAAAAAGTGAGGGAAGGAGGTACCTGTATCATAGTTACAAATGAATTCAGTGCCAGAGTTCTTGTCTTCTAGAAAATCATTGTGTCTGGTTAATGAGAAAAAATATATACACAGACAACATATTTTTGAAATAGGAAATACACATGAAAAAATTAAATACAGTTGTAAAACTATATTGCTATAAATAAGTGATGCCACATTAACACCAAAAAAAGAAAACTGAATTGTGGGGATAATAATCCAAGATGCAAAGGAAAGCTCTGTGCTTAGTTTTAAACCACCCCATTTGCAGTATTAAAATTTGTATCATTTTCAAAAATGTCAATAAAATTTTTCTTTCTTCTCCTAACACTTCAGTTTTGTTCAATTACATGGGAAAGAAATTTGGGTTCTTAACGTTTCTGACCTAAAGCACACAATACCTAGTGTTGGACTGTTTTGACATAGCATTTCTTTCATCTCTTTTATTAAAGAAACAAATAAATTGGAAAGATAGACTTTTGAGTATGTTTTGATATTTAAGAAGAAATACATTTAAATATATAAGAGCAATATTTGAAAATACAAAAATGGCTAAATGGACAAAGACCAATGAAAGGTGGAATCAAGAAAACAAATTTCACAAATTAAAAATAAAGGAAAATTTGACGTTTCATTATCAAGAAATAAATGTTTTAGTTCTTGACTACTTTCTGAAAAATTTTTAGGAGTTAAAACAAAGACTGCCTGAGGTTGAATGACTTTTGTGAATAAAATTTGAAACTCGTGAAAGTGTCTAAAAGATACACAAAAATGTTAACAAATTTGAGTATGATTACTATAGATTTATTTCTAAAATCTAAAAACTTATTAAAGAGGTATAAAAGGAACCATAAAGTATTAATACTTTAAGTGCAGAAAATATATTAAGTCAAGGTATTTCAGATATTTCACATTGAATCTCTATCATTTTTCTTCTCCCTACCAAAAGTAAAACACAGCTTAAATCAGATATGCTCCCATAAGACTTGAAGTGCAATTCTTTTCTGATACAATATATTTAAAATTTTTCGTTTGAAAATATATTTTCTCTGCTACTGTGAAAATACGTCTTTCTTTAAGATGAAAGCTAATTCTTACGTAGTACTTACTATAGACTAGTTGCTGTGCTGTAAGTGCCTTACAAATGTTAATCCTCACAACAACTGCAACAACGACATATGTGATAAATACCATTATCTATAGATGAGGAAATAAGGATACAGAGGTTATATAAATTGCCCAGGGTCACACAGCAAGTAACTGGCAGAGTGTGGCTTTGAACCCAGAGTTTGCTCTTAAATCCAGGGCTATTCTACTGAATCTTCACAATAAGATATTACTAAAATCAAGCAATTCTACCCAACGAATAAGCATCTCTGGTTTGTTTCCCTTTCTTAAAACACTATACATTCCATGATCTGTATCTTAGAAGTTTATTTTTTTTAAGTAGCTCTCTATCTCAGAGGTACCTTGAGTATGAGCAGATGCATGAATTGCTATGGTAACTTCAGTGCTTTGAATAATAGGATCTGGGAATTATTTTGAGTGCAAAACATAAGGGGAAAAAATAAAGTCTAAATGTGACCTTGTCAACTGAATTAACTTCTAGGAGATTCCACTTTAAAATGATACGTCTAGCATTATCATTTTACTGCTAAAAACTGGGAAGCTTTCCAAATGTTAACTTACAAAGTTATTGTACTTCCAAATGAGAAATATGTCTTCTGAGGTATTTTCTTTTTCTTGAATACTGTAATAGATGGTTCTGTAAAATCCTATGCAAATAGCCAGTGTTGTAATTTGGAACTACCATAAGAAGTTACTATAAACTGGGCATTTTAGAGGACTTTTGTTTAATTATTTACTGTGTAATTAGTGTGTTCCATACTGTGCGCAGACTACTACCAATGGCTCTTTTTTTCAGCTAAGTTCTATACACCTTTTTTCTCATTAGTGCATAGGAGATACTGAAGTTAGGCACAGAATTAATTCTGCATTGAAAGGAAAAAGCAGTATTTCTCAGAAGAACATTAGGCTTCTCTCTTGTTCATTTTGTTATCCTCCCTTTTGCTTTCCCATGTTTTACTGCAGAGCCTGCATGACATTGGGATCTATCTCATCAGCTCTAGTCACTTGTAATAGCATCTCTAGCAAAACCACTAAAAAGTAGTACCCTTTTTTTCTCCCTCATCAGTTGCCTATGCCAGTAATAGGGAATTAGCTTTAAAAATATAATCTGATTGAGTACATTATGTTGACCAGCCTTGTGCATTTACACCCTGCACTTACTTCATTGTCTCTGTTTTAGAAATGGCCTTTATGCCTCCTGGTCTCAACAGAGAGCAAAAAAGACCATCTGGACACCACATATGAGGAAATCAGACATCTCTAGGTTAAATCATGCCCATTAGGACAATTTCTTGTCAGATAAGCTTCTGTGTACTTAGTCTGATAACTAACAAAATTACAATATGGTAATTTTAACTGGAAATTGTCCATTTTTAATCCTCAGGTTTTCTCTTTTATCTTCATTGGTAACCACCCTGTGAGTTCTCCTCCAAAGCCCTGGTGCTCAAGGCAACCCCAGCTGTGACAGTCAAGCTGTGGCAGCTGGGAAGTGTCTGGACAGCAGAGTGTTGTGCCATTGACTCAGGCATTATAGGACACTGGGGTGGAAGCACATAACTGTGGAATGGAATAATCTGATTTCTCGACACATCACAAAATAAGTCATGGCAGTGAAATGACGTGTAGAGTAATTGGTGAGTTTTGAGCCACATGGTTGCCACGTGCTAGCCTATGTGACCTTAAGCAAATCACAAACTCTTTTTTTTTTTTTTTTTTTTTACTTCTAGTGTTCTTATCTGTAAAATGGGCTGTCTTTCCTCATTTGATTATCAAATAGGAACAGGCACACCAGAGAAGCCTGCTTAATAGTCTGTTCTCAATGTGATGGCTGCAAATGCCTTATGTTTTACTCACGGTGAATTTTAATTATATCTGTCAATAAAAAATCAGATGTTACATTTGAACATCAATATTCTAAATTTTCTCTAGAAACATGATAATTTAACAACACTGGTCCCCTGTTCCCACATGGCAACAAAAACCCGTGAAGTAGCCCCTTCCACTTTAGATAACGGTCTTCACTTTAGTCGCCATCTGGCCTGCTTCGCACATTCCTGTCTCCTGTCTAGCCCCTGGAAGCATTTGAGTTTGTTACCTGCGATATTTATAAAAGCACATTTAGATTTAGATGCAATGTTCTTGACAAACACACTCAGTGTAGAACCTGAAGACTAGCTTCCAAATACTGGTTCTTAAACTTGGGTGAATCATGGAAATTTACTGGGTGAAAGTGATTTCTCTGTGCATTAAAATGTGCACAATAATAGCTATGTAATGGAATTACAAGAATTTTTAATTTTTTTTAATTTTTCTTTTTTTTTAACTGGAGTATAGTTGCTTCACAGTGTTGTTTTAGTTTCTGCTGTACAGCAAAGGGAATCAGCCACACATATGGACACCTAGTGGGGAGCAGGGGGTGGGATGGTTTGGGAGATTGGGATTGACATATATGTACTACTGTGTATAGAATAGATAACTAAGGAATTATAAGAATTTAATGAAACAATATGTATAAAAATATTTTGCAACAACCAAACACTAAATGTATACTTGGTACCTTGCACATTTCTTTTTAAAGAAAAGTAAGTTGGCTCTTGCTTCAAGAAATGTTACTCATTAGACCTTAGGTTGACCAGCATCTCAATCTGATGATCTTATAAGATAAATTACATTTGTTTTATTCCCCAAATTTTGTTATGGGGAGTTCTATTAAACTGCATTTTTCCTCAGTTATTTGAGTCAAGGAATGATGACAATGATTCACAAGAATATTATAAAATGAAATCTATTTCCCAAACCTATTTGTGTTCGCTTGAAAAAGAATTGAGCATCAGCCATTGGAAGCTCCAACACTGCACTGTTTATGGTTGACCTTTCTTCAAGTCTTCCATTTTCTTTTCTGGGATATCTGGGTTACAAATGAATTTCAAATGAGGAAACCGTGTTGTAATGGATTGAAAATGCCTACCATAGGGCTTTGCTCATTTTAGGAGTTCAAAGAATGTTAAAACTCAATGAAACAGGACAAGAGCAGAAACAGAAATCAGAAAATCCTGTCTTGCTATTTGAATTGAGTTGCCCTCCTGTTCCCTTGCTTTAAGCAAACAGGAATAAATTGCGATTTACGGTGATGCCTTGAAATTAATAGCATGCTCCTCCAAAGAGCAGGGAATATATTATACCTCTTCCTAATTATGGATGTCATTACCTACTTTCTAATTCATTTGTTTAATATCCTCCATGAGGCGGGCAGGATTGGGTATATAGTATTACCTTATTTTATATGTGATGAAAGGAAAACAGAGAGAGATTAAGTGCCTTTTCCAGGTCAGTCAGTGATATAGTGGGAGAACTAAGGCTACCAGCGAGATTGCCTGGACCTTCAATCCTGTTGACAAGAAAAAAAAAAAAACTCCGAAGTCCTTGATACACTTTCAGCATTTAGAATATGTTTATGAATCTATAAGATCCTTCATGAAACCAACTAGTGACTATAATTTTACAAGACAAAAGCAAAATTATGCATTTATTTATTCAACAAAAATTTATTGAATACATCAAAAAATTGAGGCCAACAACAAACTATAAAATATTTACCACAAATGTAACAAAGCACTGAGGTCCATATTTATTTATCATTCAGAGAACTTACATGAATGGATAAGAAAACCACCAAAACCTGAATGGAAAACTGTATAAGACATATGAAAGTATAATTTACACACACACAAAATTCAAATGACTAGTGGAGTATAGCCAGCACATTCTTTATAGTAACCAAAACTCGTGAGTGTTCAGTCGTTCCTCATTGTTTTAAAAACATGGTCAAATATGTTGGCATGCCATGTAAATTCCTTTAATTAGGACCCCTGTGTAACGCTCTAGCCATGCCTTTCACTACCCCATCTCCCCATGGCTCTACCCTATCCTCCTGCTTCTTAGTTCTCAGAATCCATCGTGCTGTGCTGTCTCTTACCTTCCTACAATCTGACTCCCCTGTACCTCTTTCTCTTCCAGAATCCACAGAATGTAAATCAGTTACAAAACAGGCTGTTTAGTTCAGATGACATTTTTCTTTTTTAGTAGCAAGAGTTTCTGGAGAAAGGAAGCAGTTCATTGATTTATATTCTGCCACAACCTCCCTATTTCATTGGAAAACAATTAACAGTTTGTCCATAGGTTATACCATGAGTAGCACTGTGATAAAGTGTTCAACTTTATGTGTATGTGTTAAGGAGAGTTGTATCCCACAATTTACTCAGGCTTACAGTGGTAATAACAATGCCCACCTGAGTGTTGAATTTCCCATATCTGAAAAGGGGAAGAGTAATAACTACTTAGTGGCGTTTAGCAAGAATCTTTCAGTAGGTGTTCAGTGGTATACCAGGCATTGGATAACTATTAGATACTTCACTGGGCCCTTCCTTCCCCCACTAAATGACTAGTGTCAGAAATAAACTTATAATTATAGATCTTACTGCCAGAAGGAACTTAGAGGAGATCACAGTCTCTTAGTTTACACTGCGATCTCTCTGCTCTGAGCTTCATGTCTTCTTCTTCAACATTCACCATGTTTGTAATAACGGTCTGATGTCTCTCTTCCCCAGTTGAGCTCCATGAGGTTTGCCTTCCCAGTCACTCGTCCATCCCCACTGCTTGATACAGTGCCTGACACAAAGTAGCCTCTCAATAAATAAATGGCTAAATGATTAAATAAATGACTACATGAGTAAGTCACCCATGAGAAAACCAAGGACAAGAAAATAACACAAATGACATAAAAGAATGACTAAAATTAGGAGGGAGACAATGAAACCTACATATTCTCCTTTTAAGTCATTTATAAGCAATGTGGTTAATATCAACATCATATTGTCATTTCATAATAATAACCATGGAGAAATGCAAAGCCAGGAAGAGAACCAGTGAGTGGAAGCCACACGTAACTAGCTGGTTAGGTGTCAGTTTGCTCTTTGAGAAAGGTGTTCAGGACTGGTCTCATCATTGAGGTGTCATTGGAACAGAAATCGGAAAACAGGGAGGAGGTGACCCCTGATGGACATCTGGAGAAGCTGTTCTAGGCAGAGGGGAAAAAATGTACTTGATAGAGCAAAGCAGCCAGTATTGCTAGAGTATTTGAACTATGGTAGTCAAGAGAATACTGACAGTAAGGTCACAGAGATTAGCACTGTGGTGGAGGAGATCATCTAGGTCCTTGTAGGCAGTTATAAACATGGAAAATTATCGGAGAGTTTGGAACAAGGTCTGACATAATCAGATTTCTACATTTTCATAGGATTGTTCTGCCTGCTATGTAGAGAATAGAAGGGACTGGGCAGAAGAGGGGAAATCACTTAGAAAACTACTGCAGCAATCCAGGGGAGAAACGACAAGCACTTAATCACATGCTACACCTCCCGGCAAGAGAAGCTGAGAAATGTAATCTAGCTGTATGCTCAGGGGATAGAAGAAGCCGGATTGGAGAGCACCTAACCAGTCTCTGTCATGGGGTTCGTTAAATCCCACTCCAGATAAGTAGTTTATTGGTCGAGTGTCCTCATGTGTGTGACTTAAGAGTAAGTTCAATTCAATCTGAGTACCTGTGTTGTAATGGAACCATGAAAACTCTCTCTCCCAACCCCCTTTGCATGCGACTGTATATAGAGGAGCAGTGGTTCTCTGATGCCCATGCAAACTGCAGATCAGATCTCAAATGGGAATTTGGTTTGCACTTCTAAAGTGATCACTATTGTCCAACAGCCTTGTGGAATCAAGAAAAAGTTTTCATTAGGGACAAGGAGAGGACAAAGTAGAGAATCTACAGGATGGGTGACTAGAAGGCTCTTGCTGTGGCCTTATCTATCCACAGTGCACATTCTGGTGTGTGTGTGTGTGTGTGTGTGTGTGTGTTTGCGCGCGCATGTGCACACACACATGTACACAGTCAGCCATTCCCTAGCCACACACATACACACACCCTGACAATCTTCCTTCCTTTTTCACAGAAAACACTCTATTTCTGGCGTCCTTGGCATGTCCTCATGACATCGTGTCTAACCAGAATCACCCAGTCTCCCTCTTTTCTTTTCACTGGTTTCTTCTTCATTTATTAAGAATCAACACTGCAATAATCTCCAAGAAGCCTACCCTGTCTTTACCAAGCTGAATTAGGAGTCCTTTCTCTTACCTAAAATAATTTGCATATATCTCTGTTAATACACTTATCAAATTCTAGCCAATTAATGCAGTTAACGCTAGACTCTTAGATCTCTGTAACCAAGAACTGCGTGTTCATCAGTGTATCCCCAGTATTTAAGTGTCCATTACGTAGCAGGTGCCCATGGATTGTGTTGAATGAAATGAGTGAATGAATGAATCAATGGATTATTCTGAGTTGATTAGGATAAAGAACAGCAAACGCACGGAAGACGTCATGATAGAGCAGAGGAATGTTCACAGTACATCATGTAAACAGGACAGGTAGAGAAATCATTATGAGCTCATTCCTTTTCTTTACAAGTTCCCTGGATAACGATGTGTCAGGCCACATTTATTGATCAGATTTCAGAAAAGCTAAATGATACTGAATGTAGAAATCACTTTAGTTAGTTAATGCTTATTTGATTACATATACCCCTACCTTGTTACACAAAGGTCTTGAGATAGTGATGTGGAATGTATGCGTCAGAGATTTAGCTTTGCTGTAAAAGGTTAGCCAAGTTAAGTTTTTAAAAAGTAGAATGAGACCTGAAGTGGTATAAGACATTACATTTTATCTTGAGAGATCGGCTTTTATCGGGTGGGATATTTTTGCAGATATCAGCACAAACACTCTTGCAAAGTCAAGACATTGGGGATGGGGAGAAGGTGGCAGGAAGCCAAAAGAAAGCGCTGCAATTTGGTTGAAATTAATAGGCAGCTGTTAGGTCATCTCTAAGCTAGCACTTCATTATGCTGAAAATTCAGGATGGGTTGAAACCAGAGCTAATTCCAAATAAAATGTGGTTAGTTGAATTGTCAGTATGGTTAAAATAATATACTAAATGGCTAAATCCGGAGTATGATTTTTACAATTGCAGGAATGGGGAAGGTTACTATGGTGGCTACTAACTCTTCTCAACTAACAGTTTTCTCATCTGCAAGTCAGTTTAATAGAATTTTCTTGCTAGGAGAGTATAAAAAGTCTGGCACTTAGCAAGTCCAAACACACCACAGCAAAACCTTTATGTTCTATCTGTTGCTCTCCAGCTCTCCCAGAACAAGACTTTACCTGCTGAGGTCAGCAAACAAGTTTGTGGTTCTTCATTGCTGAAGTTACTCGGGAATTCTTTATTTACTAGTAACTTTATTATTTGCACTGTTTGATTATGAAGTATATGTAAACGTGCATTAGATGTGAAAAATAAACTACCATTTGAACCTCTTTTATGAAGTTTATATTCTATGTTTTTTAAAAAATAAAAGTAATATGAATTTGTTTGAGTAAAAAGTATTATTAACTAAAAGCACTGCTCAATAGAGCTTTATGCAACAATGGAAGTGTTCTATTCTGTACTGTCCAATATGGTAGCCACTAACCCCATGTGGCAGTTGATCACTTGACATGTAGCTGATGAGATTAAGAAACTGAATTTTTCGGGCTTCCCTGTTGGCGCAGTGGTTGGGAGTCCGCCTGCCGATGCAGGGGACACAGGTTCGTGCCCTGGTCTGGGAGGATCCCACATGCCGTGGAGCGGCTGGGCCTGTGGGCCATGGCCACTGAGCCTCCGCGTCCGGAGCTTGCGCTCCGCAGCGGGAGAGGCCACAACAGTGAGAGGCCCGCATACACCAAAAAAAAAAAAAAAAAGAAACTGAATTTTTAATTTTAATTAATTTAAATTGAATTATCCATAGGTGATTAGTGGCTACCATATTAGCACAAACTTCTATCAAGTTAGTTTATTAAACAAATAAGTAAAACAGAAAACATTTCAGATGATAGTAAGTACCATGTAGAAAAATAAAGCCAGGAAGGAGACCACACTGTCCTCATGAAACTTATTTAATCTTTTAATGTCCTGATTTATTGAGCATCTATAGGTTCTTACCTATTGTCCATTTTCAATCATAAAATATTTTCTACTCAAAAAGTAATTTCCTTTTTTTGTCACAAGTGATATTTTTGTGACAAACTTATGAAGAACAATTTGTATTTTTTTCCAACAATTCCTTGGTATCTATGTTTATTTTAGTTTAGTCAGTCTTGTGGCAACTTTTCTATCATGTCTTGAAATCTAGAGGAAGGCAGATTGAAAAATTTGCATTCCAGTTTTGGAAAGTTGGTTTATATAGTCTGACTCAAGTAAGATATATTTTTTTAAAAAATACCTTTATTGTCACAAGATTGCAAGCAGTCATATATATCCGGAACTGCATCTATTAAAAAAGTAAAGAAATGTTTAATTGGGGGACTTTAAGATCCACTAGTGCATCAAAACAAACCAAAGCAAATTCAGACTCAGTGAACTTATCGTACTTGAAATAATACAGAATAATTCTAATATTTTCAAAGAAGTATACTCTCTAGGCAGCTTCATGTGACTATGTATTTTTTCAAGTATTAATGTCAAAAAAAAAAAAGAACAGTTTTGATTGGGAGCTACACTGAAACTCAGACTGGGCCAACTGGGAAACTGGACTATCATAGTGATGGTAATATTATGTGCCCTAAACTTTACTGGGTTTCTGTAGTTCTGTACAAAGGCGCTCAAAGCGCTTCACGTGTTTTATATCATTTGTCCTTACAGGATTCCTGTAATGTAGGAAGGGGGCAATCGTAATTAAAGATTAGATGTGTCAGTTTTCCATTGTTGTGGAAGCACATTAAACTGGAACCTATTCAGCCTGCCAACCAAGATAATTAAGCAGTCATTTCACTTATCAATGTACCAATTACTTGATTTTTCTGTAACTTCCTCTCCATTTTCTCTCAGACAAATACTGCTTCCTCCATAATTTTAATGTTCAACTCTAGTGACAATCCTTCTTGGGAACAGTGTTTTGGGACACTTCCTTTTGTGAAATTTCCTTAATGACTCTTCTGTAGCCACCAGATCAAGTTCATGTGCAGGGCCTTAGGGTGTGAAAAAATAGGTCCTCCTTTATTCCAAGTCAACAACATATGTTTGAGGCATGTTAGGTAATGTAACTAATTCCAAACATTTCTTGGTTTATACTATTTTTTCTTTTCTTTCGCTTAGGTCTTATGATACCCAACCATACTGTATATATAGTACAACCACTCTTCAGACAAGTAACTACTCCCTCTCTCCCTATTGTTTTATAACATTTTAACATTCATATTTAGCATATAATGCTGATGTGAAAATTTTTTAAAAATCATATAGGTAGTGACTATAAATAGATTTAGCTTTTAAATTTTTTCTACAAAATATTCATCACACCATTTTTTCATTTTCACTACTTTATTTCATATCAATAATTCATAATCAATAGCAGTAACTAGGAAAAAATACTTCCTTCAACTGTGTGACAGAAACTGCTGTTTCCTAAAACGGAGGATCCCCTCTTCTTCCTATGCACACAGCTGGACCAAATTTCCCAGTCTCCCTCTTAAATGCAGCCGAGTGACTGTTTTTACCAATGGAATGTACATGCGGGCAGTGGTTACTAACTCCAGGCTACATGCTCCTTCATGTTATTTTTTTCTCTGACTGGCTAAAATGGAGATCAGCTCAAGATGTCTTTGGAAGCCATGTGATGAAGACGTCGGTTTCCATCAGCCGAGGTCCATGAATGGCTTTATGGAGGAAGGTCACACTGGCACCTATTCCCCTCCCCAGTGCAGTACAGTGAACAAGAAGCCTATTGTGTTTGAGCCATTATACATTTTGGGGTCTATTTGTTACAGCAGTTAGCCTGTGATAACTATTACATCACTTGTTTTACTACAAAAATATAAATATGCAGGAGGAGCTTGACGAGTATGGTAGATATAAAACTACTGCAAATATTTACTGAAATAAATCCTATTGGCCACAAACTACCAGAAGAGAATAAAAAAGCTAAGAAGTCAATGGATTACTTATTGGGTTGAAATCACCTCAAAACTTGTGGGCAAGATGTAAATTTTATAAATGAGACACAGACCTATATATATAGATATATATATATCCCTAGCTCTAGTTTTTCCACAGTTTGTGTCCAGTTGATATCAAACCTTACCCAAATATCTTAGCTAACATTTAGATTTTTGTAGACCCCTATTTGGACCATGTAAGTGAAAATGAAAGGTGAAATATGAAAAATGGATATTAAACTCTGAAGCAGTGAAATGAGAGCATCAGAATAAAATTGGACCCTGGACTGGAGTTCCTGAACAGGAAGGAAAGTAGAACATGCTTATAAGTACCATGTTAAAGTAGAAATATGTGGAAATTTTAGCTGCATAAAGGATGTGACATGTGAGGATCAATCAAGAATTAGAAACATAAGAAGGACACATTATGGAAATGGAGAAGAGAAAGGAATAAAAGAAGAATACATAGTATATTGAATATAAATTTTTAAGCTGTAAAGGCTAAGAGGGCAAAAAAGAAAATAAAGCTGAGTGAATTAATGTTGGCTAAAAGGAGTAAGTGGAATCAAAAGGGGCTCTAACAGTTATATCAGGTGAAAAAGAAACATTAGAAAGAAAGTGGGTCTATAAATAACCTGAAAAGTGGATGAAATCAATAATGTTTAAATGTTTGAACTACTCAACTTTAAAATGTTTTAACTAAAATAATGAAAGTTATAGAAAATTATTAAGTTATGAAGAGCCTATAAATATGGCTAACGATAAAATTCAACAAAAGGATATCGGAATGACTAAATAGAGGCTGATCAGGAGTTCTGATGATGTGTATCTTGAGGGTCAAAGAGATTTTACTAATGAATTTACCAGCCCCTTATAACTTGTTTTTTATTTTAATCATATTATGAAGGAACTAGCAAAAAGTAAAAGGTGAAAATAAACACTATGCAATCTTAAAAATGTAGAGTAGTTATATCAATCAGGAAAATTATGACAGCTGGTTTTAATCAAGTGAAAAATAATATAAATTAAGCAAATTGTTTTGGAAGAGATGTAATATTTAGTGAGAAAACAATATAAAATTTGAACATGACATTTACATTTTCTTAACTGTTTATTTGAGCTCTCTGCAATTCACAGTTTCTTTTGTTAAAAATAAATTTAGGTAGTGTAGAAAATCATTTGGAGTTCATCAGAACAAAGATGTTAGGTATTCTCTTATATTTTTTTCAAGTTTTCTTTTTAATTTTATTTATTTTATTTTTTGGCTGTGTTGGGTCTTCGTTTCTGTGCGAGGGCTTTCTCTAGTTGTGGCGACTGGGGGCCACTCTTCATCGCAGTGCGCGGGCCTCTCACTGTCGCGGCCTCTCTTGTTGCGGAGCACAGGCTCCAGATGCACAGGCTCAGTAGTTGTGGCTCACAGGCCTAGCTGCTCCGCAGCATGTGGGATCCTTCCAGACCAGGGCTCGAACCTGTGTCCCCTGCATTGACAGGCAGATTCTCAACCACTGCGCCACCAGGGAAGCCCTCAAGATATTTTTTGAATTGACATTATTTTCTAAGTTCAGGCAATAAACCTAAATCTACATGAATATATGACACTATTCCAATTGTCTATCATGTACATAGCAAATATAAATTACTCATAAGAAATATTTTATTAAGCTAAAAACCTTAAAATGGGAAGATTATAAAAAGAAGCATACGCATAACCAGTTATTGATCGGTGTTGAAACGGGTTGCCTACATGGTGTCTCTGCCCTAACTTCTGTACCCACCCCACACTGACATTTGTCCAGTCTTTGTAAGGGTCGGGCTTTGTTCTGCCCAGGTGCACATGCTGTTCACCCCTATGTACTTCCATCCCTCTCACCATCCACCTTCACTGTCTCCTTGACCTAAGCATTTCCTGCTCTTCTACACATCTCAGACAAAGCATACCTCCCTCGTGGAAGCCCTCCTGATGACTTCAACCAGATAAATCCACTCTGTACCTCCTAGCATGTATTATAGCCAAACACACATCATACTTTTTTTTTTAAGTAAGACATTGATGTCGATATCATTGTTGCAGTTGAAAGGGGCCTGAAATTTTAATACATTTTTATCTCAAATGTTAGAATAGTTTTCTGTCTTTCAATGTTTCTTTATAGACATTTTTACAGTACGCTTACCAGTTAAAAGGTCTTCATCAGTTATAATAAACACTAAATTCACATAAGCATTGTGGCTGATGCCCAAACTATATACAATTCAGTTTTTTCTTCATTGATGGAAATAACTGGGTTATTAAGATTTAGTTATTAAGATTTTCTGGTAACAGAGCAGTTCTTTGGCAAACAGTTAATCACAGCCCTGTTATTATTGCTGGCTAACCAAGTTGAAAGCTATTGAATCAGAGGCATGATTAAGTTGTTACTGGTGGTGGTGATGATGATGAAGAGTGAAGATGTTGACTGTGATGAATACGCTCATGGATTCTTCAGCAGAGCATCTTTTAAAATAGTGACTAGATGAAAACTGAATATACTGTTCTAGTTGTTTTTTTTTTTAATTTCAACATTTTGAGACATTCGTGTAGCCGAGTAAATTACAACACTGAGAGACATATTTTCGTCTTTAACCTGGAAACTTGCATGCAGAGTGAGATGGAGCAGCAGGCTGCCAATGATCTAGAGGATGCAGGTGGACAGGAAGAAAAAGTGAAACAGATGATTCGTCCCATCAGCTTCTTGATCTTCCTTAGATTTACCCTCCCCATGCCAGCCATCTTTAGGTCACCTTGAGATTAGCAGGCAAGAGCACTTCTATGCTTTTAGCCATCTTCATATCCTGCACGCCACAGAATATCCAAAGGAACTTAGATAGCCTTAAACTAACCAAGAATAGCAACGAAGAGCACATGACATAGACTTCAGCTAGGAGACTAGAGGGAGGTGCTAGTCATCACTTTGACATTGCCCAGCTAGCTCACCCTGAGTAAGATAGTTCTCTCTCTAGGTTTAAGCTTCTTCATCTATAAAACATAATAAGGGTAATAATACAAATAACTCACAGTTTGCAGTATGATTGATTCTGTGCTGCCCTGTGCCAAATTGATATACCTTATTTAATCCTCAAAATAAGCCAGTGCTATCATTATCCCACTGAACAGTTAAGGAAACAGAGGTTAAGCATGGTCACCGGGGTCCAAACCTTCAGATTCTGGAAGCTAAACTAGGCCATACTTGGGACCAGTCTACTGAGAAGGATACAGGACAAGAACCGTGAGTTTCAGTGCTAGAGGTTCCTGCTCAGAGGGAGTCCTTGCGGGAGTCCATATCACAGCGCAGCCACCAGTCCAATCTAGCCACCCGGGAGATGTCATCTCCCCATGTGGCAACTCAGGTGCAAGGAGATGAGACTCACCTTGGTCACGTGTGGGAATAGCCTTGAATGCAAAGCTTCATGACCCACAGAAACCAGAATCTCTTGTGTAATAATTCATACACAGAGCTTCCCGGGACATGTCAGTTACAAGAGCCCCCAAACTCTGGGAAGCTTTGGACATTTGGGAATTCATTATTTATAGTCCTTCCAGCTCAGTTGCAGTTTACCAATCAGGAGTCATTTTTACAATAAGCAATATTAACTAGTAACATAGTTAACATTTCAGCTTTTATCAGTTTACCAGGGAACATATCTAGAAAGTTAAACTCAAGTTAATTTTGCTTGCAAAAAGGAAGAGTTTTAATAATCTTTTGCCTGCAAGTCACCCTTCCAAAGAAACAGAGCTGATAGCAGAGGTGCTGGTGCTTGACCCCAGTTTAACTCTAGTCTCACCTTGCTCACCACCCAACAGTTACACTAGCCTTCCTTTTGTTCCTCAGACATTTGAAGCTGACTCCTACTTCCTTGGTTTCTTTGTACTCTCCTATGAATGCTTTCTCCTGCTGTTCACAGAGTTGCTTCCAACTCTTCATTCGGGGTTGGCTCAAATGCCCCCTCCCCTTTGAACACTCTTTTTTTCTGGACCATCCTTTCCTTCCTCACTATTACCTTATAATTTTCTGTTGTATCACAGTGTTTTGTTTCCTTTCTAATACTTCACTCTCTGAAAATATCATGTTTATTTTCTACTTGTTTACTGTCTGCTTCTCCTCACAAAAATGTAAACCCATGAGCCTAGTCATTTGAGTTACTTGTTCACTGTTGTTTCTCTAGTACCTGGAAGACTAGTTCTGGGCACATGATGGGCATAGAGTGATTGATTGAAAAACAATGCTCTCCTACCCAGTTTATCACATACAACTCTTATGAAATTCAGAGAGGCAATCCAAACATGTTGTTTATTTGCAAAACGTATAAAAATACAAATTGTAATTCTGCCCAAGTAAGAAACTAAACTGCTTTTAGGCAAAACATCCAGGCAAAAGCTTAATCTTCATTCATTTAAAAATATTTTTATTACACATTGGTTATGTACAAGTGATTCTGTTTTAGGGTCTATAGTGGATTCCAAAGAAATAAAATCATGAACCTATTATACACTTATCAAATTGCATTTCATTTAATTTTTCACAGTTTCTCTGTACCTGGCTTATAAACAGTTCAATTAATTTTTATATTGCTAGTGTGGTCTCAAAATTCAGATGCGTGTATCTCAGTGAAAAGAAATTATTTCTATTCATTTCTATCTCTATATTTTTAAAATATTTCTATATTTGTTTTATAGTATAATGACTATAATGTTCATGTCATAGAATATGCATATAATTATCAATAAATACATGTTGGGATGCATGCTCAAAAGTTTACTTATGAGCTAATTCAATTACAATGAAAAACAAGTTTAAAGACCATTGGAATGGAAGATTCAGACACATAACAGGCCCTCAATTTTTTTATTATTATTTTACAAGTGAATTATATGACCAGATTCCTGCAGATGGGATGTGCACAAGTATGTCATTCAGTTCATTATATGTTAAATGCTTTATGAAGGAAGAAGAACATTCTCCATTGGAATATGGAGAAAGAAAAGATAACTTCTGCCTGTGGAAAGCCAGAGCATTAGAATTGGCATTTGCCTTTGAAAACTGGGTATGATTTACTAAAGTCCAGATAGAGACGATGCTCATTCTGGGATCTGTTGGAAGCAAGCACAGAAAAACAGGACCAAGCTTCCTGTGTTCAAGAAATGGTACATCGGGCTTCCCTGGTGGCGCAGTGGTTGAGAGTCCGCCTGCCGATGCAGGGGACACGGGTTCGTGCCCCGGTCCGGGAGGATCCCACATGCCGCGGAGCGGCTGGGCCTGTGAGCCATGGCCGCTGAGCCTGCGCGTCCCGTCCGAAGCCTGGGCTCTGCAGCGGGAGAGGCCACAACAGTGAGAGGCCCGCGTACCGAAAAAAAAAAAAAAAAAAAAAGGACATGGTACATTGTCCAGTATAGAGGAGGGAGTTTATGAATAAGGAGAGTAAAGAAGAGCAATAAGAAGAGTTCTAGGAAGAATGTGATAGGCTTTGAATACAAGGCTAAAGGTTTTGTTAGTTTAATAACAATAAACAGTAGCAAAGCTAGAGACGCTTTGCACAGAGTAATGATATTTTCAAAATGATGTTTGAGAAAACAAGTGTTAGCAGTGTGCAGGACTGGCTGAAAAATAGAAAGACTAGAGACAGAGATGCCAGTTAGGCAACTACTGCAGATGGCCCCAGCATGACATTAGAAGGACCTGAGCTATAGAGGATGTGGTGCGCTTCTCTTGTGTTGGAATAAAAATACAAAAGTGGGGATATTAGAGAGAGAAGATTTATTTTAGGGGCTCTATTTTTCCATCATAAAAGTGTTATATAAACATCCAGTTTGAAGCAGAAGAAATGGGTAGTGGAAAGAATACTGATCTAGCTCTCCACTGAGAGAACCAGCGCTTCTTGGATGAGCAATTAAGTCAATGGAGAAACAGCAAAGCCCCGTGGATAATGGCTTTGCTCTCACACAAAATGACCTTGTGTATAAGGTCAAACATTACGTGCATTGGGTCAAGTTATTGGCCAGCTCTTGGCAACTTTGTACGCTCAGTGTGTACTAAAGGGTATTTATGATTAAATGCTTGTAATAAGATGGATTTTTCTGCAAGTGATACTGTAGAGTTTTTATTTTCTATGTCCCCATTCAAGAGTATTAGGACCTCTGGCAAATGGCCCCTTTCTAAATTATATTTAAGAGAGGACAGAGGAAGAGGAATTTGTTCATGACACTCTTGGTCTGAGGGCTCAACCATTTTTTTATCTCTCTGCTCCACTAGACCATATGTCCAACATTTAGTAAAGTATACTTAAGAAAGTATAATCCAAAACACGGAGGCCCAGAAGTAACGCATACACATATAACAAAAATTGTAAAAATCAAGAATAAACTATATATGATAGTTATAATCTAATTTTGTTTTCTACTTTTATTTTTATCTGAATTCAAATTGTTGACATTGTGTTCTCTAAATAGATATCTATAGCATTTACTTGTTGCCACTAAACCTAACCACAATTTACTTTTTAAATATCTATAGGTTAATTATTCAAATTTTTGAAAGTTTCAATATTCTCTTTTAGTGAATCAGAGTTTGCTGTTTTCTTGAGGTTTAAGAAACACATGAGGAAGAGAATAACAAGCATGATAGTTTGTCTCCACTTAGGAAATGTGGCTAAATGTTCTTGAATCATTCTATCATTAAAAATATTGGACAACTTATTTTACTTCCTAGAGACTCACATCTCCCATCTGTAATGTGAAAATTATAATAGTAACTCTTTTATAAGTGTTATGTGAAAATTAAATGAACTATTTCGTGTGAAGTTCTTATCACAGTGCTTGATAGTTGATGAGTATTCAATCCGTGTTGAGTATTACCCATATTTCTGAGCATATGATTAAAATTACTCAGTGCCGTTAGGTCTCCCTTTCATTATAGTTAAATGAATTAAATAAATTAATTTTACTAAGTGATATGATTTAATTTCCATTGGAGAAGTTGGACTTAACTCCAATAGATTAATATAAAATTATAATTTTATAAAATCACATTTTTTAAAATATTTCCCTATTTCCTTAAGAACAAATTCTGAAGATCTATATTTAGCAGTGGTACTCTGTCATATTAGTAATAATGACAAACTAGCTTGTACTGAAGATTGACTTTGAATCAGGGGAGCCTAAATGGATCATTTGTATTGTATCTCATTTAGTTTCTAAGATAACCCTCCAAAGTAAATATTGTTCTTATCCCTATTTAACCCATGAGGAACTACCCTGGATGGAATCAGAATTTGAATCCAGATCTACCTGTATTCACAGGATCAGCACTGAATCATTAGCTATATTACCATATTTTGTAAATTTAATGTGACCAGGTCATTAAAACAGATGATAAGATAATGTTTTTAAGAAATGAAGATTCCTATTATTCCTTCTACATTCTATTTCCCTTTAATGTATTAGATCGCATTAGTCTTTCTTCTAAGAAAACGTGCAATTGTGGGTTCTGATCTGGAGAAAACGGAGAGTGCATTTCAAGAGTTTCTCCACAGATAAGGCTCAATCTCTATGACACCAAAGTATTTGAATCAGGCAAGAATGGCTCATATTTTGTTTTGCTGTCCCTAGAATTGGTTTTTAAACTTAACTCACCCTTCTTTTTGTTTAACTGATGGAAATCAACTAATTAAATAGTAAGCGTCAGGAAAGCAATAGTAGCCTAGTTCTGAGGTTGATGTTTAGATTTGGTTACATCGGGATGATTATGGGAGTTGGATTTCCGCTTCTCACATTTCAGTGTCTTTTAAGCTCAGATACCAACCACACTTGATGAAATCTGAGTGACTCATGTATGATGAGAATGGCCCATCAATCAAAGCCAAAGAACGGAAAGGTCCTTAAGACATTATTTCTGTTGGCTTGATTTTAGAGAGCTCAAATGTGATGAGTAGAAAATAGGTTTGTGTACTAGAAATATATACCATGCATTTATAACTTTAAGGCATTTCTGCACTGAAGTTAGGTAATTTCCCATTTTTTGTTCTCTTTTTCAAGTATAAATGATTCCACTTTGGAAATGAGCAAGAGAAATCCTTGTGTAAAATAGATAGGAATTAAAATGAAGAAATAACCTAAAAAATGTGATTTTCTTTCTCTCTGGAGAATCCTTGGTTTATTTTTCATTTTTAATTCAGAGGCCTAGATTATATTTTCTCCACTTTAGTTCTGCTACTATATAACTCTTGTTAGATCAATTAGGTTTCATCTTTCCTGGTTCAAGGCTAATATACCATCCTAGCTGTGAACATACCAATAGCCAAACATGGATCTACCCTTCTTTGTAAGAACCTGTGCTGAACACGATGAGTAGATTAGGATCTACTAGGTCTTTTGCCTTTAGTCTTTGCCATGTACCATTTTGGTGTCCTTAGTGGGGACACAGGAGGTATGGAGCTCTCTTAGGTCATGCCTTAGGCAGCGAGGAGGAGAAATTGCCTGTCTAATCCAGTAAATCTTTAAAAATGATTACGTTATCTTTACATGAACATGGGCAACCTTCTTCCTTAATTCTCTACCTCTGATCCCTCCATAATAAGCTGTAACTCTCACCCAACATGGATATTCAGCAGAAAATTTAAGCATTTCCATTTTCTATTACTTTGAAAATGAAAATCCTGACCAGGAGACAACTTTGTTTCTGAGCAGTCAGCTATAGACTCACTTCCTTTCATTTCATTTGCCACTAAAGTTATTAAAAATTAGAGAGCCGGTTATGTACAAGACGTGTTCTTTCGTCAAACATATGCATTAAAAAACCAATAGCATTCACTTAGCTGCCTCCTTTGTTTGGAGTCCTCCTTTATTCTCTGAAAATACAAATATGATATATTTGTATTCTACTCTAACTTGATAACATTTCTTGGAAAGAAGATTTAACAGTATATTCTTTTAAACTTCATTATGTTGTATTGATAAGCAATAAATAACAACATCATTTCAAGCAATTTCTGCATGTAGTTTTGAACCAGCCTTAGGTTGAAACATGATAAAAATCAACCAGACCCATATGTGCTTTGTGAATACTAATTAAACTCTGATACTTTTCATTTCCAGTCAAGCTTCCAAAGTGATTCAGGTTTTACAGATCAGCAAGGCCTTCTTCAGAGTTCAGCTGCGTGAGAGATCTACTTGAATTTGTATGGTTGGTTTACAGGAATTCACCTTTGTGAATTCACACATATTGTAAAATTTTTATAGGTTAATTGTTCTAGTTAATGATCTAGTTCACCTGAATCTGTTTGGAGAGTGATAGTCTACAAAACAGATAGATACATTGGGACGTAGGTGACCTCTGATGATCTGACAGTTATTTGGTTACCGAAAGTCTGATGATTCAAAATTAGAATAAAGAAATTAAACCAAATATATATCCAGATTTTCTTGTTAGCAAACAAGTTTTGGACCTGAAATTCTCCGCTTCCTTTTCAGTGAACACATGGTTATCTGCTAATCTGACAAATGTAGTGGATAATCTGAGTCTGTTAAGATAGAACCTACTTCATATAATTTAAAAGGTGCAATCTTACAATGATACGTTATAGTCCCACTTATGTCTCACCTACCTCCCAAATTTGAAATACACAGACCATAATAAAGATTAGAGTGAGCCCTTAATCTTAATTATGCATTTTGCAGTATTATAAATGCTGAAAGATTACTTCCAATGTTTGGTATAATCTTACAGGGTGCAGATGTGGTTCCCTTTGGTACGTGCCATCTTTACTGAACTAACAATTTCCATAATGCTGTCACATTCTGCATGGGAAGCAGATTTACAGATAGGTAATCCATGTAAGGTATTTTAAAGACAGCTTATTAAAGGATTGAGGCCTGCTGTTAAATTACATATGCTTTCAATTGCTCTAAGGAGCAAACAGCAACAAGAAATGTAGTAATTCAGCTAGGCCAGAGAAAGGCCTATTTAAAGTTTGATGATATATCCTTTAAACTTTTACTTCAAGCTCTTTTTGGGTTTTTTTTTTTACTCCATTATAACTTTTATTTCATGCTATATAATGTAATTTTTCTAGTAACCCTAGAGTTTTTATATTAAGAATTAGCTATATTTTTCTTAACATTTATATCGTGACTTCATGATTTTAAAAATTGTCTTTTTCCTCGATAGTGGCATGAATTACTTCAAAGTAGTGGCCCAGACTTTGTATTTTTTAACATTGCTAAATGTGAATGGCTAAAGTAATTTCAGACTACATAATTGCATCTACTGTGGTTCTTCTGCTGTGTCCCTCATATGCTGAGAACCCAGATGTAAGGACTGGCTTGAAGAATGTCTTATCTTAGTCTCTGATAGTTCTGAGTTTGTGTTTTATCTTCAGACAAGAGGGAGAAGGTTAAGCTAGTCCTTAAATTTATTTTCAGATCTCTAAATCATATACTTTGCTGTACCATGATATGTTCTGAAAACATGAATTTCCTCCTGCATTTCCTTAGTGTCTTTCACAACACCTAACTTAGCTGTGTGCACATGGCAGGTACTCAGTCTAAGTTATTAACCTGGCTTGAACTGAAACCAGTTCTAATTACCTTTGAGTACAAGTTCTACCTTTCCCTTGATCATTGCTAAGTTTTCACTCAGTAATCTGTTCTTGATCCGTGCATTTCTTGTATTCTAGACCAGTGGCTCTCAAAGTAAGAGAGACACTAAGGAAGGTGACAAGGGAGGAGGTGGAAGGGGTCCTGACCATAAGTACATTTGAGGGATGCCATTCGGGATTTCAAAATTTATATCAACACCTTTAAAGCTCCATGATACTTTATATCAAAGAAATCTCCTTTCAGTTTCTTAAAGTCATTGGTCATTTGTTATGAGAAATAATATTAGAAATTTTGTTGTTATATCTTAGAAAAGCCAGTGCTTTGATCAATATAAAATGGAATAATCCCAAATTGGAAAAACTTGGTTTAGCGTTTGATAGCTTTTAGATATATTATGGATGAAGTTCATAGACTATACAAAAACTAAAACAAAAAGATGTTTGAGAAGAACTGAGTTATAAAAGTAAAAGTTAGATGGTTCCCTGACCATCCACACTATATAGTAAAAAGAATAAAAATCATATGACTCTGTTATTGCCACTAGGTTATAAAGCTTCAATGACAATTTTGTTTAGATTACATGCACACTGATATTTTTATTTAAAATATCTTTTCCATCGAGTATTTTTACTTTATTCTATTTCCCATGCAATCAAAATTAGTTCCATTTTCTTCTCTCCTTGTTAGATTCTTTTGAGGACCTGGAGGAGGTGGGCAAGATGGTACTTTAATACCTTAATCCATTTTTTTTAACGTCTTTATGGGAGTATAATTGCTTTACAATGGTGTGTTAGTTTCTGCTGTATAACAAAGTGAATCAGCTGTACATATACATATGTCCCCCTATCTCCTCCCTCTTGTGTCTCCCTCCCACCCTCCCTATCCCACCCCTCTAGGTGGTCACAAAGCACCGAGCTGATCTCCCTGTGCTATGCAGCTGCTTCCCACCAGCTATCTATTTTACATTTGGTAGTGTATATATGTCCATGCCTCTCTCGCTTTGTCACAGCTTCCCCTTCCCCCTCCCCGTGTCCTCAAGTCCATTCTCTTCGTCTGAGTATTTACTCCTGTCCTGCCTCTAGGTTCTTCAGAACCATTGTTTGTTTGTTGTTTTTTTTTTAGATTCCATATATATGTGGTAGAATACGGTATTTGTTTTTCTGTTTCTGACTTACTTCACTCTGTATGACAGACTCTAAGTCCATCCACCTCACTACAAATAACTCAATTTCGTTTTTTAGTCCAAGCCAATGGATTTTAGGTCTATGCAAGTGAAAATGAACACATAAGCTATTTAAAAGAGAAGTGCAGTTTAATTTACCTTATGTCAAACATAAGGAATATTAAATCTGTCTGAACTTAATTGCAAATTTCAGTCTTTCTATAAGGTGTAATTATCTGAACATCTTGCCATTAAAATTAAGTGTGAGTGAATTTTGACATATTCACTTTCCTTTGTAATAAATGAAGGTAATATTTTTATTTTGAAATATTTATAGTGTAAATTACCAAAATGGTATTTCTCTCCTATTCTAATAAATCTGTTTTTACATAAGTGCTAGAGGTAAATGTCTAGATTTTAAATTGCTTTCCACTTTGATAATAAGTGAATTTCTAAGAGGGATGATTTTATTAAAGAGATTTTAATCAGTCTGATTCCCTCTTTATAAGAGAATAGTTCATATTTGCACAAACTCAAATGTAAAATATGAAGTTTAATCAATATTTTTTCTAAATATATAGTTATGAATATTATTTTGAAAGGACTTTCTTAATAATGCAGTTCTTTTGTTAAACCTCTCTTTTTAAATATATCTTTTTTTCCTTTCTCCAAATTTTGGATGTTTTTCCTCATAATCATATAACACCTCTCAAAAGTGAATAATGGCAGTGATTCCACTGAAAATTAACTTTGAGTTAATGCACTGTAACTGTGATCAAATATTGATCAGTTCTCTTTATTTTGTGCATGGTTGCAAAGTGAAAAACATAATGCAGACCCTCAGTAATTAACTCCATTACATTGAGAAAAATTAAACCAGTTACACAAAGGCATAAAATAAAAACACCTAACACCTGATATTCTGTAAGTATTATTATTGTCCTATATTAATTTTATTATTGTTTATGATGCGTATTTTTAAATAACAATAACTTTAGGTATTTTTGAAGGGTCTACTAAATTCAGAATTATTACTGAAAAATGAAATGTAAATACCTAGATCTTCGATAACAAAGTAATTAAAATGTATGGTTTTGCCTGCTGTGTATAATAAGGGCTTATATTTGATCAACCATAAAAGTTATTTAATCATTTTAACCTTGGAATACTACTCCACAAAACACTACTTAATGGAAGTTAGCTGAGACGCATTAGAGTATCAAAACATCAGGTCTGAAAAGCAGGAGGGCCGGGAAAATTCAAGCCCAGCTTATTCTGACATAATACTATATAGCAGGTTGCATGGCAACCAGTGGCTGTGGATTTTGAAGTTACTTTATCCGCATTCAGTGAGGAAAGACTTAGCCTGAATTGATTTTAGTAATTTTCAGAATTAATCAGGTATTCAAGAATTATTTTAACAGACATTTTCTACGTTTCTACAATTTGGAAATACATGTGTGCATGTCTGGTTCACAAAATAGCACTGGTTACTTGTTTCCTAGCTATTTGATTAACGATACATATTAGATACCTGCTGATAGATTTGTTACATCCTATAACTTGCATTAAAGCTGCTTATTGTCCACAATTTCTATGCAGCTGACTTTTCAATGATTTCCTATTGACCTCATCACAGTCAGTTCTGACAATACTTTCTATGTTTTCTTCTTTATGTTTTATTTTTGCTGTAACCTGCCATTACCTTGCATGATCCAGCTTTATGGCAAATCATGATTTTCTTTTGTTGTTGTTTTTGTTAAGAGTAGTTAAATTAGAATGAAGTTTATTAAATCAACCACATTTTTAAAACTTTTTCTTGAAATATAGTTGATTCACAATGCCATGCCAGCTTCAGGTGTACAGCAAAGTGACTCATCCATACACACACGTATATATAATATATATATTCTTTCTTTATATTCTCCTCCATCATAGGTTACCGCCATGACACTGAGCACAGTTCCCTGCACCGCACAGCAGGTCCCCGTTGGCCATCCACTGCATACACAGCAGTGTGCATATCCCTATCCCAAACTCCCAATCCAGGACTTCCCTGGCAGTCCAGTGGTTAAGACTCTGTTCTTCCAAGGCAGGGGGCAGGGGTTTGATCCCTGGTCGGGGAACCAAGATCCCACATGCTGTGTGAAAAAAAATCCCAAGCCATCCCTTCCCTCCCGCTCCCACGCCCTAGCAACCTCAAGTTTGCTTTCTGTGTCTGTGGGTCTGTTTCTGTTTTGTAAATAAGTTCATTTGTATCTTTTTTTTTAGATTCTACATATAAGCGATATCATATGATATTCGTCTTTCTCTGTCTGGCTTACAACCACATTTTATTTTGAATAGGGAAATAGAAAGTATTTCTCATTTCCACATTTTGTTTTCCCTAGTTTTAGCCTAGAATGAAAGAAGAGAAACAACAGAAGAGTTGGCTATAACTAATGTTTGAAGTACTTTTTTAGACATTTGACAAGCGAAAGTCACAATGTTAGGATTTTCTATTTGGCAAAAGAAAGAAATTTCTGAAATGCTATTAAGAAGTCAGTTCTGTTGACATTTCTTTGACTTAGTGGCGCCTCACCAAACATTTCATCTTATTATGTGAAATTTCTTAGTAATTTCACTAAAAGTAAACTTAACTACTTTGTGTAAAGTAATCCTGTATAATCAAGCTAAAATTTAAAAAAAAAGAAAAAACTACTTGAATCACATGACCAAAACAGTCTCACATAAATCTTCTGAACAAAAGGTGGTATGTACCATGCCAATGTCAAATATATCATCAGTGTCACATGTAAACAGCAGTGAAATGGTGGTTAAAATATGCATCAATTAATGGTACAAAATATATGTCTGCAAGTTCGTTCCTCAGGGATATGTGAATAGTGTCTGAAACTATAGTCTTCATGGTGGTGATTGTAGAGTTATTACTATGAAGAGCTGTGTCAGCCAGAAACTACAGTAATTTTTTTAAATGAAGTATATTTTTTGAGCCAGAGGTATTTTCATTAAAGGATAAGCAGAAATCACCAGTCAGACATTCAGGTTTGAATTACTTGCACTATAGCAGTCTCTCTACATCTTCTCTAGACTTCAGTTTTAATTCTGTATCACTCATTTTATAATCAGCAGTCTCGGATAAAATGTAACATAATTAAAACATCTTGGATTGTGTGACATTTCACAAATAAATTCCACACAGGACTGGCTATCAAATCACAGCTGTAGTATGAATAAATCAGTCCTACAATGTTGTTCATTATTTGACAGGAAGTGTCTGCTCAGCTTCTTAAAGAGCTGCTTCTATTTGTTTGTTTTGTGTTTTGTTTTGAAGAACAAGCAAGTTTCCATCTATCTGCATTTTCTATGCATTAATTTTAAGAGATGGATTTCAACAAATAATAGCTAAGACTGTTAGCCACAATACGTAACTGCAGCATGTGTTAAATCTTCCCACAAGAAGAGTTATCACCTGTATTATAGGGAGGGTTACCTTGGGCATCAAAAGTAAGTGAAATGTATTTCAAAAATCACAAATTGTTATGCTGCACTATGAATTGTGGTGGTACTAACAGTGTAGTGTTAGTAGTAGTGATTTTGGGTAGATTTCCCACTTCTATCTTTTCCAAGGCATGTTTTAGTGCAATTTTTTTGTTTGCAGCTTTTTCCTCTCAGATGTTAAGATCAGAGCTTTTCTCAGGAGGATGTCTTTAAAGGGAAATAAGGTCCCTTAGTGCCAAAATTATCTCCTTGTCTTGCACTAGAAGCAGTCAGGTGTTTCAGGGTGGTTTGACCCCAGAAGGGCACACATATGTACAGGGCAGTTGGGAATCCACATCAGATCTCCCACCTATTTATCGTGATGCTGGAAGAATTCGGGTCATGGATTTGACAACAGCCGTGTATTTTGGCCTTGTGCCTTGCTCTCACTTCTGACAACCAGGTCAGCAGTGGGAGAACAGAAAGTGAAGGCAGCTCCCTTGCTTTTTGTTTCTCTTTGACATTGTTGAGCCAAAAGGCACAAATGTTAGAACAGAAGGTTAGGACAAGCAGAACTCATAGGAAACTCAGTCTAGTATTATCTAAAATAATTATTTCAGCTCTGTAACATTTCTCCAAAGGGAAAACAAGCAAACAGCAACCAAATGAATATTGAAAGAATGGGTGATACTTGGACGTCTTTTTTTCCCCCAAAATAGCTCATATTCTGTTGAGATGGTAGTAGAACCAAATATTAACATAATGCTAAGAACTAATGAGAATGCAGCACATATAGGGAAGAGCTGTCCATTTCAGGTCAGAAAAAACAGTGTTATTCATAAATACTAGGGCATGTATTTCTCGTGTTTCCGAGGTTTTTCGATAGGCACTAGAAGATGAGCCAGTTAGTCTGAGGGCAAAACATATAAAGTTCGATGAGTGGGCAAACAGTATACAAAAGAATGAGTAAATGTGAAGAGTCATATTTAAATTTTATTGATGATTTTTAAATTAATGTATAGAAGGGAGTAAATGTGAAATTAAGATTGGGCAGATAAATATGAAAATACAAATTACAGTGGAATATGTTGGGGAGAAAAATCAGTAGTATGGAAACAAAGGGGAGAAGGGAAGTAACTGCTCTGAAGGAGTTGGTGGTGATTAAATAAAGAGCATTTACTAGATGGAGATGGAAGAGAAGGATATTCTAGGTACAAAGACACAAAATTTTATAAGTTCCTAGCTTGTCCAGGAAATGGGCAGAAGCTCCATGTAGTGTGTGGCATAGGAAGAGACGGTGTGATATGTTAACATGTTGGAGAAATACACCATACACAGATGAAGATGGGCTTTCATTAAAAATCCTGAAAATCTGCCCATTTTCCTCCACAGTCCTAACCTAGTTTACTAAAACACAGGTCAATGAAACCTTACAATTTAAGCATTTCATGATAAAAATTATTTCTTTGCACAGGAACACGGTCATAATTGTTCAAGGTAAGGCAATATGGTTGAAGTCATATTGTAAGAGTCCGGTTTTTTTAAAGCATATATTTAATTAGACAGCCCAGTTCTAAACCTAATGAAGAGCCTAACATCGTTTGTTAAATTGGTTTTACATAGATTCTATACCACTACAAAATCTGCAGAAATAAAACTGAGCATATTTACTCTTCCTTTATACATATATTTGGATTACATTAAATCTGCAAAAATCATAAGAACTATCTTTTCTAAGTTCTGAAGATGTCAGGAAATTGGATGCCCCTTAAAGGACTTGAAGGCTATGTGAAATGTCACGCCCTCCAGAGTTCTAGCCTGATCGATTTGATATCTTACATTTGAAATCTGGGGGTCCATCCATGCTGTAAGGATGCAGAATTAATTAAGTTATATCATGTTAATTAGGTAACTGCCTTCTCCCCTCATACTTCCACCCCTGCCAAGGTGAACAGATCCCAGTTTCCTTAGGAAAGAACATTATCAGAATATGCTGGCGAGTCAAGCTAGCCAAGTTTAGCTTGCTAGAAAGAAAATAGGTAGCTGGTGTGTTGCATTTAATTATGGAAGGCTGCAAGATTCCAATGACATATTTACCTCATTTACCTAGATGATATTCTAATATTTATTAGGTCATTTGAGAAACATCTGCAATACTTAGATAAGATGTGCTGTCTCATCGGGGAAAATGGACTACAGTTCAACTCCACGAGGCACTGTACTCCTTGTATGAATCCTAGTTTGTTTTCTGATGAGGTCTCCCTCTTGACCATTTAGCCCACTGGTTAGCACGTAAAACCCAGGGAGGCTCAAGTTGTAAGTTGGATTCTCCTGTGAGCTGGTGGTCTCAGCACAGTGATGTGTGGCTGCAGCCCTTTACCTCAGGCAACCTGGTCAAATGGAGGAAAAGTGACAGGATCAAATGATCATGGATGAGAACGTGTTTCTAAACTCTAAGCCAGTATATAATTAAGGGATTAAGTTTTAATCACAATATTAATATTGGAAAGCTAATCAAAGCATGTTGCCGTATTAAATCAGTACAATTACCGGTTTATGTGTTTTGCAAACTGATACATTCTGAATCTAAAATTAATAACTTATATGAAGATATTTAATTCAGTGTAGTAAATACTTGGAGACATCATAAACTTTTAATAGAAAATTGAATGAAAGCATTATGTTTGGTCAACATACAAATAAGATTAAGTTTAGGATTATTTTATGAGTACGAAATAAATTAGTAACTGTAATAATTTACAAGGAGTTTGGAGTTGGAGTTTACAAGGACAAATAAATAGTATCTCTTTTCCCTTTCCTTTTGAGAGGTAGATATGGCCTATGACAGATGAAAATCAGAAGAGCAGCTTTAATGGACTAAAGTGATTGAAGATCACGGTGTAGGTGTGTTAGCCAACTACGCTGCCTCAGAGTGCCTCCAAGACTTAGGTAGTTTTACCCCCACAACCACAGGTAGCGCTGAACAGCTGCTGGTCATCCTGGGCATAGAGTGGACCCTGAGGTCTGCTCTCTGAGGGCCAGCTGGCTCCCAAGAAAAGGAAGAATGGGAGGGGCAGAACCCAGGCTCTTGTCTAAAATTCACCAACCAGAGAAGTCACTTTTATTCCCCTGGGGAGAAACAAGGGATAGGACAGAGAGATTGCAGGACTGTTTTACTGGTAGATAACACTTCCATTAGAAATGTGGAAATGTGGAATAAAGGACCTCAAATCTAGTAATGAATTATTTTACATGTAACTTCAACTTTGCATGCACTATTCAGTTCACATATTACCTTAACACATACTACTTCATTTAATCCTCAGAAATCTCGTGTGTGTGTGGTTTTCCTCATTTTATTCATGGGGGAGCTGAATCTTAAATTAAATAATTTAATTAAATATTTAATACATTGTGCATTGCCACCCAGATAAGAGAAAGAGCCAAAACCAAGACACTGAAGTCCGGTGATCAACTGTTACACTGCCCTTAGAGATTCTAAAATGATTCCAATCTAAACATATATAGGATTTGTGAAAAGTTTAAGTCCATGAACACGGTGAATTTGGCAGCTTCAAAATTATTAATAGTGCCTAAAACACAAAAATTAGAATCAATGCACAAAAATATATGACAGTACACAAAAATGAAGACTATTGTGTAATATCACATTGGAAATGAAATTCATTTTAGTCAACTTGATTAAAATGCCCAAAGGATTACTCTAAAACAATATAAATATTTCTCACTTTATTTTTTCTTTGGACCTGTGATGTTGTATCTGTTCCAAAGGCTCTTTTTTCATTTTTTATGCTCTTGGTACTAAGTGTAGCAGAAATAAATTACCCTTGGTTTTAATCACCCATTTAATAAGTGTTTCCTATAGGATAGGATAAGATATAGCTAGTAGTGTATACAAAAATTATTTATCATTTTTTCTTACGTAGAGTTCTTATTCTTCATAGCAAAGAAGTTCTCTTAGGTAAAGGTGGCCAAATAATGTAACATATAAAATGGGACAATTTGAGAGTGAAAGGGAGCTTAAGTTAGTTTGTGACAACAAGCATAAACTGGCATATGCTAAGAAAAACACTGAATTATAAAGAAGCAATGTTTTTTTTTTTTTTTTTGCGGTACGCGGGCCTCTCACCGCTGTGGCCTCTCCCATTGCGGAGCACAGGCTCCGGACGCGCAGGCTTAGCGGCCATGGCTCACAGGCTCAACCGCTCCGCAGCATGTGGGATCTTCCCGGACCGGGGCACGACCCCGTGTCCCCTGCATCGGCAGGCGGACTCTCAACCACTGCGCCACCAGGGAAGCCTTAAAGAAGCAATTTGATGCACCTCATTTAGCATGATATTTGTCTAGGGAACATATAACCTATACTTACACACTCCAACTCTACTGTGGGGTCTTTGTCTGTTGGTCAAGGTTGGTTACATCAGTGCTATTCAATGTATGGCCTTGGACTCCAGCCAGTTGGTGAACTGTTTGTTTCGCATCTATAACAAGTTAAGGAACTTGTGTCAAAATGTAAATGTACTATGCCGCTAACCCCACAGTGCAGTCAAGTGACATTGTTTTATGGGAAGACTCTCACAAAGGAAACATTGAGTTAAGTTATATTATGATTAATACTCTGGCATTAACTTCTTTTTTTTTTAAACTTGTTCAAATAAGACTTTTTTAAAACTGAAGTATAGTTGATTTACAATGTTGTGTTAATTACTGCTATAGCAAAGTGATTCAGCTATACATATATATACACATTCTTTTTTTTATATTCTTTTCCATTATGGTTTATCATAGGATATTGAATATAGTTCTCTGTGCTATACAGTAGGACATTGTTGTTTATTCATTCTGTATATAAAAGCTTACATCTGCTAGTCCTAACCTCCCACTCCACCCCTCCCCCAACCCACTCCCCCTTGGCAACCACCAATCTGTTCTCTATGTCCATAGCTCTAACTTCTTATCCCCTGCAAACTATCACTTTGCCATCATAGTCAAATATATTACATCAGAAGTGGGGAGAGACAGAGGCATTTTACCTCACAGACGTTCAAGGAATAAGTCTCTTTCTGTCTTGGAATGATGCTTTACTCAGAGAATAAGCTCTTGTATAAAGTTTTAGGAGCTAGCCTGGAGAAGATAACAGTCAGCTCTTCAGCTCACAGCTCATTGGCCAGAACTAGTCATATGGCTCCAATCTAACTGTAAGAGGGTCTGGGAAATGTAGTCTTCAAGTGAGTCAGTCAGTTCAAACATGAGGAGAAATCTGACAATCCTGACCTTACATTATTAACGACATTTACAATCCACTAGAAGTAAAAGTTGGGCTAACTGCGCTTATTTGGGTTTTTAACAGTAAAAGCTGTGCCCTCCAACTTCACATACCCATAATAATTGAAGAATTGTTGTAGAGCGTCGTATTTATTGTGAAAATAGCAAAAATTATATGATAGTTCTGGCCTAGTCATTTTAGGATTTTGTGTGATAAAGAGATCTAATTGTGTATATTATTTTACCACTTAAAAACAGCTTCCTTGCTCTTGTTCTTTATTTCCTTTAAGGTCATAATTCTGTGAGATGTGCTTTTATGTCCATTTTGTGTATATTGAAACTGTGGAACAAGAAAATCAAAAGACTTTGCTGAAGGTCTTCTTTTGGCAAACAATAATTAATACATGCCATGCTCCAAGCATATGCCATGGGTTGAATCAAAGATGAAAATCATAAAATCTAGGTTTACCTACTTCCATTTTAGTACCGTTGTCATAAAGAACAACTTCTACATGATAGTAGGGATATATTTTAACTGGAATTATTCTTTACTACAAAACTTAGGGCTCAGAGTATGGGTGTTACGGCTGATCAGATAGCTACTCTATTTTTGGTGATAAAGGGAAGAACATGAACAAAGGTGGCCTCTCTGACGTGCCTTTTGATGCTACATATTATAAAATTTAAGAGACAGACATGTTATTCCTGAGGAAACACGACTCGGGATTTTTTGCCCTTGATTTAAAGTAAATAATTGAATGCAATATTTTCAGTCATCAAGTACAACGTCATGAGCTTCCCTGGTGGCGCAGTGGTTGAGAGTCTGCCTGCCGATGCAGGGGACACAGGTTCGTGTCCCAGTCCGGGAAGATCCCACATGCCGCGGAGCGGCTGGGCCCGTGAGCCATGGCCGCTGAGCCTGTGCGTCTGGAGCCTGTGCTCCGCAACGGGAGAGGCCACAACAGTGAGAGGCCCGCGTACCGAAAAAAAAAAAAAAAAAAAAGTCATGGAACTTTAGAAAATTAGTGAATTTTTGCCCACTTTAATGATGTTCTCTATTACATGCCCTTATATATAGTTTAATGGAGTTGGTCAAAGGATTATACTGGTGTTCTCTATTTTCTGTTTTCTTCTAAAAGTCACCTTATTAGTTAAGAGCATGGAGCTAATGGGGCTGTAATCAAGAGATTCATACACTGGAGATATCTTAGTTTCATGATTCCCAAGAAGCTCAACCCAACCATGTTTTTCAAAAATGTATGCAATTACTTGCACAATACTTAAAATTTGGGGGAAAATAAAGTACCAACCAGGAATAAAAATAAAGGACCAATCAGGAATAAAAATCAATTGAGAGTGCATACTTAACTAAGAATAGGTCAGGTGATATTATCTCTGTACACAAAGAACAGCAGAGTATACTGAATTTAATAGATGGGACTATAGTCATTATTTATTTAAGGGAGATTTTTAGGAACTTTTTGTAGTATGATACCTGAAAAAGATACGAAAGTTTAAGCTATATGAAACTTTCAGGGTGAAATATGAAACTCTCTTCTAAGGTTTTGGATTTCGTTATGAAACTCAAAACTCAGCCCCATTTTGGAGGGGTTGGCTGCATCGAAGCACTTCACAGGCTTTCACTCTATACTAACTTTTTATCTATTATAGGAACCTGGAACCTTATTTTTTAAGTCTGCCTACTTCTTGGTAGGTCACATAGTTTTTTGAGTCAACATCAACAGAATTACATGTTGTTACTATAAGACTCCAAAAGTTCTTTAGACATTATTCAGCATGAGCCATTTTTCTCATGAAGAAGCATTCCTAAACCCAACTAAGATAGAAACAATTCTTTACACTTGTGTAGTAATTGGCAAAGGCTGACTTACGTTGTAGTTATAAACGACTCCAAATCTCAGTGGTCTGAAAAACCAAGTTTTGATTTTCGTTTATACAACATGTCGCACGTGGTCATCAGGACGGTTCTGTCCTCTGTATTCACTCGAGAATCCTGGATAGTGGATCTCAACACGGGCTTCTTTGATCACTGTTGCAGGAGGAAAGGGATACGGTGAATTACCTGTTGGTAGTGAGCGCTTACTGAGTGCATCACTTCTGTCATATTCCATTGGCCAAAGCAAGTCACACCTAGTTTGAAAGTGTGTGGGGAAGGGCAGTCATCTCATATGAAGGCCATCCTTTCACATGCGTGGAAGGACGGGAGAACTGTTCTAATTGTGAGCGTCCCTATATTCTATCTTCAAATCGAGAGACATACAGAAAGAAATTATCTTAGTAATCAATTTTACTGTTTTGAAACTTCTTAGAAAACATATTTTATTTTAAATATTGGAATCTCAGACTCAACATGTCTAAACATACAAGCAATCTGTGTGCTTGTGTGTGTGTGTGTGTGTGTGTGTGTGTGTGTGCGTGTAAGTGGTCACTAGAGCACACTCCCAAGCCAAAGCCTTGGCCTTTCTCGAACTAGATGGGTGACCTTGGGCATTTTGCTTAACATCTCTGTGCCTCAGTTTCCTCGTCTCTAAAATGGTTCTAATAATAGTAACTAGTTTATAAGGCCATTGTGAGAATTCATGGAGAAAATACATACAAGGGGCTGAGCCAGATCCTTGTACAGTGTGAGCACTCTGTACATGTTAATTGTTATCGTGGCATTGTTTTTATGTCCTACTGTTGCGTCCTCTCAATCAGTCTACTTAAAATCTTGATGTCCTTTTTGTCTCTTAGAATCTTGTCCTTCTCCCCCTGTACCTATGTGGTCATCAGTGCCTTTAAGTTATTCCTTTAAGGTAGGCATCAGCAAACTATGGTCCTATGAGCTAAGAATAGTTTCTGTATTTTTAAAGGGTCGTAAAAAACAACAAGAAGCATAATTGTAACATGAAACCCAAAATATTCACTATATGTACCTGTACAACCAACCCCTAGTTTGCCACCCCCCACTCTAAAGTATCTCTTGTAGCTGTTGCCTCTTTTCATGACTAACAACTACATTTGTTCCATTGCTGTCTTACCCCTCATCTAATTTTCTGGTCCCTGTTCACTTCCCAGTACATACTTAACCCAACTACTACACCTCAGCTTTCTGCCTGGAGGACAAGTGGTACATTTTCTACTTAAAATTTTATTCCTGAGTTAACATAGTAGCAGTAAATAGATATTTACTGAATTCTTTTCTGAGAGTCAGATTAAGTTAGTTAATAGAGAAGTCTCTTAGAGCAAAATTGTTAATTTGGCCACTACCTGAGGAAGATTTCTCTTTTAAGGTGGGAAAAAGCCTGGGGAGGAGCCAGTAGAGAGATATAAGTTGTTGTTGGAACAAAAAATATTTAAGGAAGAAGTGCTGGGGCAAGGGAGGAGAATGAGGAGTGTGCTAGGAGAGGGATTCATTCATTCGTTCTACACATATTTAATACTGCCGTGTTGCAAAAGCATTGTTATAAGAAATGGGACATGGCAGTGAACAAAACAAAAAGACTAGGCCATCATAAAGTTTACATTCTGAAAGACAAATAGTAAACAAACAAATAATTAGAGACTCTCTCGTAGATTGGAGGCAAACCATTATCACATTAACTTTATGAACGTAGATTGTATTATCCCAGTATTATCTGTGGAAATCGATGCAGACATGCACTGGACTCAAATCATACTAGGTCACAAGAGCCAGTCATTAAACTGGGGGGGAGGGGATTTTGCCAGCCAGTTTTTAAACACAGCCATTATTTAAAATTAAATTATGTAAACTTATAATTAAATAAATGATAGTTTTAAAAGGTAACAAATACTCCAAATGTATCATATCCTAATTATCTTACTACTCTTTACTATTAGCTGTGCTATTGAGGTTATTTATATCGATTATATCCTGATGGTGGACATGCTATACTGGTGTGCAACCTGCTCAATACCATGTCACCAGCGAGAGTGGTAGAGCCAGAAATCCAACTGACACGTCTCACTGACTCTAATCCGAGTATTCTTACACTTCTCAAATCATAGTTCTTAGACAGTCTGCATCAGATGCCCCAGGAGGGGATATGCACTGGAGATTCTTGGACCTTGTGCCCGGGCTCCTGATTCAGAATTTCTGGAGCTGGGGCCAAAGAACCTGGAAATTTCTTATTCACTGTAGGGGATTTAAATGCAGTCTCTAAAATAAGAGAACCACTTGTTCCTCATCATATTTTCTCTCAATAACATGGAGTTATTATATTTCTAAACAATAAGATTCCCCAACCTGAAATAAATTGTCATTTTGGAGACCGTGCAGAAAAAAGAGGAACTTGAAGGAAAAGTGATTTTTTTTCTTATTTGACTAAGTTATTATTGGAAAGAAAGTTTAGTGGACATGCTTTATATATATATATATATATATATATATATATATATATATATATATATATATATATACCTAGGTATATGTATATATGTGGATGTATATGTATGTGTGATTCACACTGTATATGATAATCTTGGTCAAGTATACTAAAATGGCAACAATAACTTCACAGAGCCATTCTAATACTACCTTTTCCCAAACCTTGTTGAGAGATCATGTGCTCTTATTATCAACGATTTCTCCGGAGGGGCATATTCTGTAAGATCCTCCTGATTTAGTCAAATCCAGATACCAAAAGAAAACAGCCAGCCACCTCATACGCTTTTCACCAGTCTAAAAGAATCAGAGTGATTTCCCAAGGTCTGCAACCTTATTCCTTCCTATAGTATATTAACTTCCAAAGGATTTTAAAGAATACAGCACAACAGGGTAGTCACTTAAGGCGGAAAATTCGTCTTCACCAATGCTGAGCCTCCTGTTGGAATGGATTAATCATCAAAGTCGTTTATTCTGTCAAATTCTCCAAGGGTGAAATCACACATCTTACCACTGGTGTGTGGAGCCGGCATTACCTTCATCTTACTGGCACAGATACAAACTGTGAGTAACTTCTATGCACTGCAAAGGAGGAAGTGCTGATACATTTAAAAGGGAGCTGCTTCTCCAGCAGCACCTGCCCAGAAGTTGCTGAAAAATTATACTCCATGCCTGTCTTTCAGTATTCCCTACTGATAGGTCAGCAGTTATTACAAAACTATCCTGATAAGAATCTGCTTGGAGCTTCTGGGATCATGTTAACCAAAATGGAACCACTGAGTCAGAGAAAAGCAAAGAGATGAATCAGAATAGCAAAAATCTCTTTCTCTTTCTGCCTGTTTATATCATATCCAACCTTCAGGGAAAAATCTAATTCTTAACTCTTTGCAAGGTTTTCCTCATCACCCCAGAGTTTATTCCTTCCCTGTTTTCATCGTCTTGCTGTTCTCTGATCACTGCCACACTGTCATTGTTTCTACTATTTACTGATATTTATCTTATTTGTATTTCCTTTATATGCATTTCTCTGATTGATTATTTAGCTCTTTTAGGGTAGAAACCATGACATAAATTTTTCTACGGCCTCTGCAGTATTGAGCACATAGTAGACATGTAATAAATTCTAGTCGGTTGACTGTTATATTAAATGGAAAGATATTGTTCTCAGACTTTGGTAATGTATTTTTGTATTTAAAAACTAGTGTTTCACTTGAAAGTTATTGCTTCAATTATGAAGTATTTTCTTTTACTATCCTTATAATTTAGAATAGAAATAGAATTTAAATTATTAATGTTTGGGATCAGAGAGAAACAAAATGCATTAATATTCACAGAGTGTGCTATGGTTTCCTATTACACCTTCGCATGCGTTATCCTTTCACATCCAGGAGGAGTATCCCCAAATTCTAGTGGAGGGAGCAGACTCAGAAATGATAAATAGCTTGTCTATCATTACACAGTTAAGAAGTAGCTGGGCTGGGACTTGAGCCCATGACATTTAACTCCTCGTTCTATACTCTTTCCAGCACAGTACCTACTACCTAGAAACTGAGTTCTTGTCTTTGTCAGTAAAGCACTGTATGACCTTAAGTCATGAAACCTCACTAAAAAGCCCTTAACTATAAAATAAAATAAGTAGGGTCCCCAAATTTAGTCATCTAAAATGTCGGGTCATGTTATTATGTAGTCATTGGTCACAGCCATCCTGAGCAGCTTGCTATCTGGGACTTCTAAGGCCTGGCTTCTAGAAGTAAAGGTCTCTGACTGCAATTTGGTGCCACCTGGTGGCAATTGTTCAGTCTGGCTCAAAAATCAAATGGGGATGATTATGGATGTGGTGGGTGCTAGGGCATCTAGAATAGGGGCAATAGTTCCAGGAATCTCTGGGTTCGTTGATACCAATTTCGTCTGCCTGGTGCAAAAAATATTAGTCCTGGAGAATAAACCTCAGGCCCCATGAGAAAATGAGAACTTTAGTGTACTTCCATTTTCAAACTGTGGCTGGATGGAGAATGGAAGTCATTCACCAATCAGATTATATCTGAATTTATGTAATCGTCAGGCATATTATTGCAAGATATAATTGTACTTTGCATCCTTGTGCTAAAAATCTAGTGAGATAATGTCTTTGAAAAGGGCTTTTGCATAGTGTAAGGCACTAAAAGAATACAAGGGATTATCAAAAATTGGTAATTCCTTTAGAGAAAAATTGTCCAGTGTTAATTATAAATATGACAAAGTAAGAATTTTTTTCATAAGTCCGTGCCTTCTGCTGTTCTGCTCTGTCCTTGTCCTGATTCTGTCTTCGAAAGAATTCTGAAAAACAAAGTAGACTGATCCCTAGTTCAAAAACTCTTCAACGATTCATACCTCCCAACAACCCTCATTGCTTATTATTAAAATATACTCCCAATGCCTTACTTTGCTGTTTATGTAGCCCCACAGTTTTACATATATTTCCTTGTTTAGCCTCCATAGCAATTCCATTTTACAAATGAGACCCAGCTGTAAAGAGATGACTTATTAAAGATCATCCATTTATTAAATGTCAAATTCGATCCTCTAACTCAAAGTCCACTAGCTCCAAATATATTACTCTTTTCTACTGTTTCCTCCTTTGTCTGACATTCGTGGTTCTGTACGCTCTTTCCCCAAACTACTTTTCCAAGTTCCTTTTCAGCACCTTCTCGTGTATTCTTCTGTACAGGTATGCCTTTTTCAAATTTGAAATACTCTACCAGCTGCCAACTGCAAAGCTTACATACTTACAAAAACCCAAGAGATGGTAATGTCTGAATCAACATCACCATCATCCTAATCACCAATTAACTTGCGCTAATAGTAATTAAGGTGCCTCACACTATAAATGTACTATGTTAATTATATGGTAGTTGGAATCACTATGTCTTTTTGCTCGTCTTGTAAATGATACAAAAAAAAAGAAAAATACACACTCATGCACACATACCACAGACACTAAGGTGCTAAATAAAACAAAAGTGTAACTATAAACAAATCAAGCTTTATTAGGAAGGCTGTGTCATATAATATAATCTGAAGTCTAGATTCAGACAGGCTTGGGTTTGATTCCTCTCTTGGCCATTTACCTTGAACATACTACCTAATCTCCCTGAACCTCAGTGTTGTCTTACGTAAAATGGGGATGATTATAATTGCAGAACCTTTATCATAAAATATTGTGGAAGAGTAATTTTAGATAATACATATAGAGTACTTACCACAATTTCTAGTAAGAAGTAAAACTCGTGGTATGTTAGTTGTTATTATTATTGTTGTTATTATTATTATCTTTAGCAATGTTGTCACCATTATTAGTCTTTACTCCCTTCATTGTGCCTGATTGTCTAGGTAGGATCAAAGCCAACTGGAGTGAATAATATAATTAGTGGACTGATAAGTGCCTCCATAGCAGCAGTCCTTTGTGATTAATATTTTATGATGAATTCCATTTTCAAATTAAATTTAACGGCCTTGATAGCTATGCAGAGGCCAATACGGAAATAGTGAGTTATCTCACTGGGTAACTTTCTGTTAGAAATAGTGGGTGTCAAGTTGAAGTGATTTTGTTTGACTTCACAGGGAGCCACAGCCATCCTTAATATACAAAGAAAACTTTCCCCAATTTATGAGTCACATTTACGTTATGCAAAGCATACATTTATTTGAAAGATGTAATAAGGTCCTCCAGTAACCTGGCCATAGTCAGTGATTGTAAGTTGAACTAATGAGCATCTAGGGATGAAAACAAATGGATGGAAAGTCAACTTATTATCCACATCACTCTGCTGGTGTTCTAAGGAGCTGTCCTGCATGCCTCCCATTCTGTGTCACCCCTGCTTTATCAGTGTCCTTTTTCAAGATTCACTTTTCCATGTGTTACACGTTTCACAAGAATTACCTCTCAAGTTTCCCATAAATGAATGTTGAAATATGATGAATTCCCTTGTTATCCAAAAGTTTAATCATAAGTTTACAGAGTTTTCTTCTTGTCTTATTTATGATTAATTTTATCTATGATTAATTTACTATTAATTTATCACTATTAATTACTAGTAATAGCAGTGTTCAATATATTGTGCAGGTACCCCCAGTAGATTTTTGTTAAAACCTTAGAGCTGCAGATCAAGTGCAGTCATTTCATGAAAAGTGTCTGCCGTGTACCCTAACTGGCAAAGAACATCTCACTGCCATGCCAGGCAGCCAGTTCGCTCTTATTTTCTGTAAGGAGAAAGTCTGACTTTGTGTTCCAGTTCAAATAAACATGTTGATTCATGCCCCCAAAACAATCTTCTCTCTTCTGAATTCAGATCTTTAAATAGATACATAGAGAAAGCATAGAACCTTACCAAGAGTTGTGTCCCCTGGAAGGAATAAGCCACAGCCCACTTCATATTTCAGACGTGCAGTATTTCAGCCTTCCTTTAACAGAGACTGCATCCTAGAACCTTCCCTTTGTTTTGGCACCCTGGGGGTTTTAACACCTTGTTGTGAAGCACTGTAAAAGTGGGCTGTGCCTTTCATTTGTAAAGCCAGAAAAGGACTTCTGTGAGTGGAAGGTCAAAGGAGAGAAACTACTGAAAAGTACACTGATGAGAACCCTAGAAAATGATTCCCTTGAACCACCCATGCAGGCAAAATCCTGGAACATCTTCAGGTGGTTAATACCCCAGTTAAAAGACAACTGCAGCAAGACACAGAGCATGATACAAACTTGACATTCAGTAAGTAGGTATGGAATGACTGGATTTTACCACGATCTATTTAGCCTTCTATATTGTATAATTCCACCAAAAAAAAAGAGGTTTATTGTATTTTTCTCATAGCATTTCTCTGTAATGACTATACATTATATTTTAATATCAAAAAACTTCTTTTATAAGTCATATACATCTGCTGATGAACCTAGTGGCAGGGCAGGAATAAAGACGCAGACATAGAGAATGGACTTGTGGACACGGGGCGGGGAGAGGGGGAAGCTAGGGCGAAGTGAGAGTAGCATCGACATATATACACTACCAGATGTAAAGTAGACAGCTAGTGGGAACCAGCCGCATAGCACAGGGAGATCAGCTCCGTGCTTTGTGATGAGGGGTGGGATAGGGAGGGTGGGAGGGAGGCTCAAGAGGGAGGGAATACGGGGATATATGTATGCAGACGGCTGATTCACAGTGTGTTGTACAACAGAAACTAACACAGCATTGTGAAGCAATTATTCTCCAATAAAGATGTATAAAAAAAGAAAGAAAAATAGGGAAAAGTATAAAATACTGCTTTGAATTCTCAATGCTGTCGTTTATAGTTTTCTTCCATTCACCCTCTGTGTTTATTAGGCTCCGGTTGTTTTCCACTCTGTATATCCTTTTAACAAAATAAAATGTAAAATAGGCACAATATTTTTTTTGTCCCCACCTTCCCCAGGCCTTCTATTCATGAATATTGCATTCTCAATTAGAGGGTTACTCAAATAATTCTACCCCCAAAAAATATATCTGGAACACAGATAGAGTTAGCCTTTGTAAATCTCGTGTTGCCATCTCACATGAAATTCAGCATCGCTGGTGTGAGAATATTCTTTTTCATCAGAATCGTCTTGTTTGTACCATCTGTTATGGTAGCCAACTTGCCACATATGGGTATTGAGCCGCTGAGATGTGGCTGGTCTGAATTGAGATGTGATATAAGTACAAAATACACACCAGATTTCAAAGATTTAATATGACATCCATATCGATGTATACTTGTCTGTAGATAGAGAGCTATAAGTGTATTTAATATAAATTTAATAGACATATAGTATAGAATTAATGAGATTATATATTTCATTAAATTTTGCACAATATATACATTTTATACTATATAAATTGTATGAGATAATATTATGGTATCTCATTAAAATTTATATAAAATTATGTTAATCTGACAATGTTTTAGATATACTGGGTTAAGTAAAATATATTATTAAAAATAACTTTACCTGTTTGTTTTTAGTATTTGAGTAGAACTACTACAAAATTTAAAATTACATATAAGGCTAGCAATACATTTCTTTTTTTTTTTTTTTTTTTTTTTTTTTTTTTTTTAACATCTTTATTGGGGTATAATTACTTTACAATGGTGTGTTAGTTTCTGCTTTATAACAAAGTGAATCAGTTATACATATACATATGTTTAGCAATACATTTCTATAGATGTTGCCACACTTTTGGAATACAAAGGCCTAATGTTTATCCCTGTCCCTTTGAAGTTTCCCTTTTTTTCCCTCTGCTCGCAAAAAATTTTTAATTCCTGTCTATCAAAATATTTTCTAGACTAGGTCTAGATTCCTGTTTTATTGGAACATGGTCAATTCTTTGGATCTTTATTCCTATTAACTTATTTTTAATTGTTTCATTTTCTTCCTTACATACAACTAGATTCTTGGATATAATTTCTTTCTCTACCTTTCTAATGCATCATCTAAAAATCTCTTTGCCTTGTTTTTCTAACACAGAAATTTTTAAGTTTGCATTTGCATAACTAATTGAATTGCCTGCAGTGTCAACTCTATTGTCTAGCTTCCAAGAAATCTTATTTTTCTTTTATAGTTGTTTCCTTAAAATTATCCCTTTCGGTCTTATCCAGACACCTTTGCATATCAACTGGTATTTCCTTATGGCTTTTTTCCCTCTGTCCCATATTTTCTTGTCTTCCTATCTTTTATTATTGATATAATTTATTTTCTGAAAAAAATGTGCATATTGCAAATCATTTTTAAAAGTATATGCTTCCTCTAAATCAGAAAGATGTACCCTTTCCCTACTTTTTAGTAAATTTTTCTAGGCTGTTTAAATTTACTCATTCTTGAATGAGAAGAGAGAATTAGAAATACCGGAACTGGTATTTCCCAGGAGACTAAGGCGATTGCTTTCTGTCAACTAGTAAATTTTTTAGGGAAAGGGGGTACTATTTACAATTGTATCAGTACTGCAGGCATAAATTGGGATGCATGGTCACCCTACCTTAACGTCATTGTCATGCTCTGTCACTTAAACAATGGTCCAATATCCTTTTCAGATCTATAGCAGGTTAGGAGACACAGCTCAGAAGCTCAGAACCCAGTTTTTTATGATTTACCAGGGTTTTGTGTATTGTATATGCTGCGCTAAGAAGGCTTCTCCTTGTCCCACAGATGAGACCTCCCTCTCTAAGCTCTTACCTCCAAAGGATGCAGTGCCCTAAGCAAATCTCTTCTATGTATTCTTTCCATGGATCATCTCTCCAAGTAGCTTTCTTTCCAGTTTTAATTAATTTTAGGGAAAGGAGTAGTTGAGTCTATGAATAGACATATGTTCTTATGAATAGAGGTGGGAGGCAGTATCCTGATCATGTCAAAAAATGGAGACATAGTATCCCAAGATACTACGGAAGCAGATTACAGGGAAGAGAGAAGTACAGTTACTTCTTTTTTAATGATATAGATTTCTTCAATTTTCTGCTTGTCTAGCCATCAGTTGCTTTGTTCGGTGTGATTTCAGTGGCCTTTTAGCTGGGGAAATTCCATCCGTTTCTGGCAGTCAGCTGGTTCTGGCTCTTGGATAATTCAAGGATGCTGTGATTTTTTTTTTTTTTTTTTTTTATCTTCCAGTTCTTGCATGGGTATTTGAATAAAAATTGGAGAGGCTGCATCATGATTACCAGTGACGTTAGATTTTAATTTTTATTGTTGGCTTCTATGTAGTACTTAGCATCCTGTAACATTGAAATCTCCCCGCTTCTCCCTATCTGGAGAGGAGAAGGCTGTGGGGAGCCTGATGTTAATAGTCCCGATTTATAGTGATAAAGAGGGAAATTAGGGCTTCACTGGTGGCGCAGTGGTTGAGAGTCCGCCTGCCGATGCAGGGGACACGGGTTCGTGCCCCGGTCCGGGAAGATCCCACATGCCGCGGAGCGGCTGGGCCCGTGAGCCATGGCCGCTGAGCCTGCGCGTCCGGAGCGTGTGCTCCGCAACGGGAGAGGCCACAACAGTGAGAGGCCCGCGTAACGCAAAACAGAAAAAAAAGAGGGAAATTAGGTTTTGTAATGTGTAAAGAAGCGATTCAGCAAAGGACAGCTAATCCCCAAAATCTTCTGGGCTACTCGGCCCTGGCAAGGAGCACTCTCTTGGTACCTTCACAGATAGGTCCCAACAGTAAATACAAGTACTGGTCAAGTTGATGAGGACCAGAAACATTAAGGTGGGATTCTTAGTCATAAACGAGTTTATAGTATAATAAGATGAAAGAATATAACATTGTAAGCATTCAATAAATAAATGATTTAGGTGATAAGTGCAGCAAGGACCTAAGGGAAAAGGCTGCCCACTGTGGGCTACTGTAAAGCATCATGATGGAAAGAATATGTGAATTAAGATGTGGCAGGATAGGAGTCCTCAGATAAGCTAGGGAAGGACACTAGAGGGGAGCTATGAGTGAACGCTAGGGTAGGAATGTGTGTAGGACATTCAGAGGACAGTGTGCAGAAGAGTTGGGAAAAGTAGATGGGGGTTATATAAAGTAATGGCGATAGACAAATTTGGTCGCATGAGTGAATGGTGATAATAAGTTGACTCAGGTTGTAGGGCCTCTAAATGCCAGACTAACGTGATGATAGTAAATCTCCAGAAATGTTGAATCATCCTCAAAATGATCCTTAATTGTAGCGTGTAGATTTTAACACGTTCACTGTACACGTTTCTCTGTTTGAGATTTTGGTTGACTTTTTGCTTTTTCTAAAAGAAGCATCAACTGAGACAATGTAATACAGGGGCTCCTAGGATGCCATTCAGTTCTTGATTTATGACACTTCTGAAACGAAAGCTTTTTTTTAAAGTTACAAATACTTGTTTAATTTGTGTTTAAAGAATCAAATAATTTTGACCTGTTCTCTCAGCTAAAGATTTTGAAAATGTTGTCAACTAGCAATAAGTCAACACCAACGATTTCATGAATCAATAAATCGATAACCATCCTTACCTAGTACTTTGCTCAGGTTACAAACTAATTAGACACTTACCTCATTGCCACTGTGGCTTTTAATTGAAAAGAGGATAGAGAGACAGAAACAAATAATCACCACTCAACAAATCAGTGCTTTAATACAAGTACCTACCATGCGCCATGGAGGCACAAAGGAGGGAGTGACTGAAGTTGTCTAGGGATTTGTAGAAAAGAATTGCAGAGCAAGCGCTATTCCAGGATCACGAAGGACAAGTGGAAATTCAACAGCAGGCAAAGGAAGGAAGCTATACTAGATAGAAGAAATACCAAGCAAGGAATCCAGAAACATCATGGTATGTTAAAAAAAAATCAAGTATAAACCATAATAGAAAAGAATATGAAAAAGAATGTATATATGTGTGTAACTGAATCACTTTGCTGTACAGAAGAAATTAACACAGCATTGTAAATCAACTATACTTCAATAGAATTTTAAAATTAAAAAAAAATCAAGCAGTTCTGTGTGGCTGAAGTGTCAGATTCATGGGGAAATGTCATGAGAGATGAGATCGGAAAGGCAATTTTGGGGCAAACTGTGAAGAGCTCAAACCACTCCTTGAAGTATGTAAATAAGTTTTTACATGGTTTTCGTAATAAATTACAATAATACTCATATTAAGAAGAGATCATAAATTTATAGAAGATATAAGTTATAGGTTCTGGATTGGCTAAATATTTAGAGTCTCTACAGGAATTTATAGAACCTAGAGACTTTTGATTTCCAATGGTTTCAAGAGCCTAGATATTAATGCCGTATCACTCAGAATAGGCTGCCTTAAGCTGCAATAACAAAGGATTCCAAAATCTCAGTGTCTTAAACAAATGATGTGACATATTCATCAAAAGTCTGCTCAAGGATTGCCCCATCATATCTGTAGTTCATGACCCCAGCTGACAGAACTGCTATCTGGAACAACGTGGCAGAGGGAAAAGGGATCATGCTCAAGCACAGGCTGCTTTTTAAAGCTTCCAGCAAGAAGTGACACGCATCACTGCTGCACACCTTTCACTGGCCAAATCAAGCTCCCTGGACAGCCGGTCAATGAGGCAGGGAGGTCCACTGTTCTCCCAGAGAGAGTCAGGAAGTACACGAGCTACCACGTGTCCAGTCTACATCACCAAGCCACACCCAGAATCCATCTCACAACTTGAAACAATAATTCATTCATATTTTGTATTTGAGTGAAATCTTCAAGGTGAGGTCCCTAATGTGTTGATTTGCCACTATTAAATAGAGGTGTATCTTTAAAATGCATTTAAAGTTGTAAGAGCAACTCCTCTTCTTCTC